>NC_090653.1:297549600-297719600 GCF_040937935.1 Hyperolius riggenbachi
ATCTTTTTGTTTATAATGATGATCTGCTTCCTCTCCTTACCCTGAATACGTGTGCAGGTCTTCTGTCTTACAGCACACCTGTAGCGAGAGGGATATGGAGGCGGCCATCTCTCTTTCCTGTTAAACAATACCAGTTGCCTGGCAGTCCTGCTGGTCAATTTGGCTGCAGTAGTGGCCGAATCACACCTGAAACAAGCATGCAGCTAATCCAGCCACACTTCAGTCAACTAGCTCTCTCACTCCCGGTGTCCTTCAACGCTGGCTTTGCCAGCCGAGTACTTGCATTAGAGTATCTGCCTACTAGTGAAAGCCAGCGCAATCCCCCCCCCCCCCCCCCCCCGATAGGCGGCGGCAGGTCGTTAGTGGTTTTACATGGAAACGAGCGCCGTAAAGGAGATTGGCGATCCCCGGCCTCTGATTGAACGGGGATCGCCGGCATCTGATAGGCTGAAGCCCATCAGAGGCGGCGCAGGACGGGTCTCCGTCCTGTGCCGCCCATAGCAAGAGGGAAAGGGAGGGAAGGAGAGGGAGGGAGAAAATCTCTGCGGAGGGGGGCTTTGATGAGCCCCCCCGCAACACAAAGATAGCCGGCGGCGATCAGACCCCCCCAGCAGGACATCCCCCCTAGTGGGAAAAAAAAGGGGGGGGAGGGGGTCTGGTCGCCCTGGCTCAAACACTATCTGTGCTGTGGGCTCCAGCCCACTCAGCACAGATCGCCGCAAATGAGCCCGGTCCTTAAGTGGTTAAAGAAGGGGAGAAAGATGGCCGCCACCACGGTCCTCCAACAAGCTGCACCATTTCACACGTTGGCTTAGAACTTGGGGGGGGGGGGGGGGGGCAATGCACCAAAAAATGCAGCAAAAAAAACAAAAAAACCGCATTGTTTTCTGCACTGCCTGGTGAGCTCCCAGCCTCCCTCTAGCTTGTATGACTTCTGGCTGGCATGAGTATTGGTGACAAGGCCAGGCTATCATTTAAGCAGGAAACACACTAGGCAGAAACGCTAGAAAACATTTTGTCACTAATGGGCAGCACGGTGGCGTAGTGGTTAGTGCTCTCGCCTTGCAGCGCTGGGTCCCCGGTTCCAATCCCAGCCAAGTCAACATCTGCAAGGAGTTTGTACGTTCTCCCCGTGTCTACGTGGGTTTCCTCCGAGCACTCCGCTTTCCTTCCACATCCAAACACAGAAGTAATTTATTAGAATGGTTAGCATTGAATTAGTCCATTGAATTGTTACCGGTTCTGTTACATATTGCATTTAGACGAGAATTGGGCCAATCACATTGTTCTGTAACAATACAGAACAACAAAACTTATATGGAATCAAACAATTAGCATGTCATTGTTTGTACTGCAGGCGCTTTGAGTCCTATGGGAGAAAAGCACTATAGAAATGTTATTGTATTGTACTGCTGGGCATACAGTGCAGGGATTTGTGAGTAACAGAGAAATGCTGCCACCTTGTGGTAGCTGCAGGATAAGCAGCCATGTCGGTTCCCATTCAGAGTGTTAGGCCCCGTTCACACTTGCGTTTTGCCATGCAAACGGACTGGATCCTGATCGGATCCTGATCAGATCAGGACCTGATCCGGATCGGAACCGTACGGTTCCGATCCGGATCCGGTCCGTTTGCATCAGGCATGCATCTGGCTGCAATCCGGATCTGTGGGCAAAAAATAGCGAAATTGAAATAAAAAAAATGTTGGGGTCAGCAGAAGATGCACCTGGTGCACCTGTAGAATCAGGTTCCTCCGCTGTAGGCCTCACCTCCACCTCCGACATTCTGCCAAACAGTTCCAGCACGTCTGTCACTGCTGCTCCACTCCAGACAAGCTTGGCCCATGTGTCCCCATCCGAAATGGCCGCTTGCATACGCATAGGAAGTGGGGTAGAACGTCAGGTTTTTGTAGCCAGGTGTTCTGTGCCTTCCGTTTCCCATTGGTTTCTGTGTTCCGGATGGTGCTGTCAGGCTCAGGTCCGACTCCGGTCCGGGTGCGTGGGCCGGAGATCCGGACCCAAAAAATTGCGCATGTTGGAAAAGTGTCCGGATCCGGTCCGGCTCCGTACTGTACGGAACGGACGCGTGTGAACGTCCGCATAGACTTTGCATTGCTATGCGGAACGTACGTTCCGTTTGTACAGTATACGGTCCAGATCCGGCCCGGCGAATCCGGACAGGGAACGCTAATGTGAACCGGGCCTTACTGGATGCTATCAGCGTGTGAATGAGCAGAAATATTCTGCCAGTTCCCCATTTATTACATTACATGTGAGGCAGAATAACCCCTGACCATGCTACCTCCTGCCTATATGGATTCTGTGACTGCGCTGGCTGTGTATGTTTATGCCGCCTCCTTCAGGGTAACCTACACCTCCCCTCCCCCTCTTCTGTACACCCACAGCAGTGTAGACTGTAGAGAAAATCATCTCTGAGAATAACTTAAGGTGGCCACTAACGGTCCACTTTCTACCAAAGAATCGTTAGAGCGATCAGAAATTCTGATTGGATTGGTTGTAAATAATCTCTGCGGTACAATTGATTACAAACGATTATAAAAATTGTCGTCCGATTGGATTTTCATCAAATCAGAATTTAGATTTTCTTGTTGGTTGTGATAGATAGGAAGCAAAGATTGGTTCATTGATGGTGCAGTGAACAATTTTTCTTCCAATCAAAATTATCTGATAATTCTAACGATTTTTCGCTAGAAATTGGATTGTTAGTGGCCTCCTTTAGTTTTAAAATGTTAGCGGGCTTAAAGGACACCAGAGACAAAAACAAACGAATGAAATCAAGTATTGTATCTATCTTCCTTCTCCTCAAAATGACTTTCTAAGACATTCCACTGTTTTATTTTATGTTTAAATCTACTTTTTAAGTTTTAACTGTTATTGTTTTTGCTCAATGACACATTCATTGAAGTATGCCAGAGCTAAAATCTATGAACTATTGACTCTTTTTATCTCTTTCCTGCTCTCAGAAGCTATTTTCTGCTAGGAAAGTGTTTTATAGTTGGAATTTCTTATCAGTGAGGATCACACTGTAGTCTGACACAGTCCTGACTAATACTGGGGATACAATGTGCGTTTCTTCTTATCAATCGAGCCGCTGATGGCTTGATTGAGCATTTCCGACAGGTCCGATCACCGTGCGGATCGATTCCCTGCTCGATACAATAGCGGAAATCGAGCGGAAGATAAGGAAGCGTCTGCGGGGACAAGCGGGAATTGATCTGAGCGGCCGCAGGGACGCGGCGGCAGTCGATACGGCGGGTAATCGAGCCGCCGGATCTAACCGTGTATTCCCAGCATCAGACAGGAACTGCCACTTACATACCTGATATTTAACTCTTTCAGGCAGAGAAAGGAAAAAAGGAACACAGCCTAGTTATTTGTGTGCTAAGCACTGTACATACCCATGTCTATCTCATCGTGTCACATGTCCCCTCGAGTGTCCTTTAACGTGGTATTTCCTCTTTGGTCTAAAACAGAGTTCCCCAACCCTGTCCTCAAGGCCCACCAACAGTACATGTTTTGCAGAAAACCACAAACATGCACAGGTGAGGTAATTAGTGTCTCAGCAGAGCTGAATATCTACCTCTGTGGATTTTCACAAAACATGCACTGTTGGTGGTACTTGAGGACAGGGTTGGGGAACACTGCAAGATTTACTACATAAAATCTACTACCACAAAAAAAGTAGCAGAACAGCATTCAAACAGTTAAACACAGCACTTTGTTCTTCAGTGGAAAGATCCTTGCCTCAGTGGAAAGCTTCTGGCCGCATCTAAAGAGGTGATAACATTATATTTTGTTTGCATTGCTTTGTCAGATATATTTAGTAAACATTAGCAAAGTGCAGAAACTGAGCGCTCTGCTTTTTAGTATGTGTGCAGTTGAGTAGTGATCACTAGATATTAATGTATAAATACAGCAGCTATGCAATAAAATGCAATGGCAGCCTTCAGAGCAGATAAACTGTACTTTGGGAATTTGTAATATGTAAACTTTGTGCACAAAAGCAAATATGGTAGCTGTATGGGTAAAAAGGAGGAGGATAACACATTTTTATTGAATTAGTGTTATCCCCAGGCGCTTTTAGCGAGGTGCCCCACCCAGCTAATTTTGTTGAACACCCGGCTGTCATTCGCTTGCCTCCTCCTCCTCCTATGCTGTAAGCAGAATTGCTCCTCCTGCATTCCCCCGTTGCACCCACCAAGCTACTGTCTCATGCCACCCAGCTGGAAAAAGTTTCTGGAGAGAACACTGTGAGTGTTATGTCCCAGTTGTATCTCACTTAAATGAGTCTCTAATCAGTTATGAAATACATTTATATGCTTAAATATACCACCATTTCAAGATACTGGCCTTTATGAGCTTTTACTCTATGCCTATCCTGATAGTATACTAGCTGCAGTGTGTGCTGATCTCTGCTGCCTCCAGTATGTACGTTATAAGCTGTTACTCTGTGCCTATCCTGATAGTATACTAGCTGCAGTGTGTGCTGATCTCTGCTGCCTCCAGTATGTACAGTATAAGCTGTTACTCTGTGCCTGTACTGATAGTAAACTAGCTGCAGTGTGTGGTGATCTCTGCTACCTCCAGTATGTACAGTATAAGCTGTTACTCTGTGCCTGTACTGATGGTAAACTAGCTGCAGTGTGTGCTGATCTCTGCTACCTCCAGTATGTACAGTATAAGCTGTTACTCTGTGCCTATCCTGATAGTAAACTAGCTGCAGTGTGTGCTGATCTCTGCTACCTCCAGTATGTACAGTATAAGCTGTTACTCTGTGCCTGTACTGATAGTAAACTAGCTGCAGTGTGTGCTGATCTCTGCTACCTCCAGGATGTACAGTATAAGCTGTTACTCTGTGCCTGTACTGATAGTAAACTAGCTGCAGTGTGTGCTGATCTCTGCTACCTCCAGTATGTACAGTATAAGCTGTTACTCTGTGCCTGTACTGATAGTAAACTAGCTGCAGTGTGTGCTGATCTCTGCTGCCTTCAGTATGTTCAGTGTGAATCGGTGATCTCTGTACACTGCTGTGGAATATGTCAGCTATATAAATGTATAATAATAGTGTGTGACTGTGGTGAGGACATTAGAGTGTAAGCTCCTCTGGTGCAGAGAGTGATGGGAATGGATCGGTGATCTCTGTACAGCGCTGTGGAATATGTCAGAGCTATATAAATGTATAATAATAATAATAATAGTGTGTGACTGTGGTGAGGACATTCGAGTGTAAGCTCCTCTAGTGCAGAGGGTGATGGGAATGGATCAGTGATCTCTGTACAGTGCTGTGGAATATGTCAGAGCTATATAAATGTATAATAATAATAGTGTGTGACTGTGGTGAGGACATTAGAGTGTAAGCTCCTCTGGTATAGAGACTGATGGGAATGGATCAGTGATCTCTGTACAGCGCTGTGGTATATGGCAGAGCTATGAAGGCTTATCAGTCTGTATGTGTGTCTGTAGGACGAGCAGAAGGCGGAGGACGAGCTGGCGAAGAAGCGGGCGGCGTTCCTGATGAAGCAGCAGAGGAAGGCAGAGGAGGCGCGGCTCCGGAAGCAGCAGCTGGAGACTGAAGTGGAGATGAAGCGGGATGAGGCCCGGTAATGTCTCAGGATAAGTCTGGGAGGTTTCTCTGTACATCAGCCGGGAACTGCTGCTTGTTTTCTGTGGGAAGCCATCATTAGCTTCTAGTCCTGCAGAATTGTCACACGAAGCCGTTTGACCTGTTTGCATAATCCTATCACATCGGCCTCCATTCATAAAGTATTACTGTAATGCAGAAAACAGGTGATTTTACCGAGCACTTAAAGAGAACCAGAGATGAAGCACCCTCTTGTATTTTACCTTATAAATCAGTGGGAACATGACAGTAAACACCTAATCTGCCCTTTGTTTCATTGTTCTCTGTGTAATCTGACTGTTATCACGTCTGATAAGAATCCCGGACTGAGAAGTCAGGCTGCTCCGTCTAGCTTTGCTACAGAAAGATTATAGCTAAGTCTGTCTCCTGTGGTGTTATTTCAAGCCCAAGCCTGCCCCCTTGTGGCTTTGCTATAATGACTCAGCAATAATCATTCCCAGCAAAGCCAGATTTAATTGCTCAGTCTGGGATTCTTGTGACTGCTGATAACAGACACTTTTAGCAGTGAGGAGGAAACAGAGAGCATGGTAAGTGTTTTCTCTAATGTTCTTACTGATATACATGGTAAAATACACAAGGGTGCTTCCTCTCTGGTTCCCTTTAAGTGTCAAATCATAAAGTCTGCTACCGCATGAGAAGCTGAAATTACCGAGCAGTGAGGTAAATTACCACCTTATGCGGAAAACTCCTCAACACGTCAGTAAATGTCAATTCATGAAGACTAGATCATGCGGTAAAGCCCTGAAACCTGCACAGTGATTAGCGGCACCTCTGGTGTGTCGGAAACAGTGCAGAGACTGTGCAGGAGCCGTGACTCACAGAAGCAGAGAGAGATGAGCTGTAACTGACAGGAGCAGAGCCACTAGAAACAGCCCGTGACCTGGAAGTCCTGCTGATAGGATGCGATAGCTTCTCAGGAGGGCCATGCTTCTCTAATCCCCCCCCCCCCCCCCCACCTACCGGCAATGGAAAAGAAAGCGGAATAAAAGAGGTTTCCCCTGCAGCCCTTTAGATGTTTAACCCTTTAGGTTCCTGTTTCATGATGTGTAGGAGCTAGTGGGGAAATCACCAAAGCAGGGCATGTGTAATATTTCTTGCTGTTCATGTAAGCTGTGGCAATAAAATGTTAGACTAATAGACAGATTCAGAGCAAGCAGAAGCAGTATAACAAACGTGCATTCTAAAGGGATGCCTCTTACTATTGTAATGCTGTCACTGCACGGAACATCATGTAACACTGAGACACTCCACACTGCTCTGCTGTTACCGAACAGGCCTTTGTCAAATTGTAGCCCATTTTTTACGTATGTTAATGAACTTCTGCCACACCTGTGAACATTTTTATGAATTAGCAAACAGAGCTGAATTGAGGCTATTGTGGCCCTTATTAACCACTTCCATACCAGCAGTCTGCCCCCTTATATGACCATTGTCACAAAAATCTTACAATTTCAAATATATGTAAACATATACAATTAAGAAATGCGTTTCTTTCAGCGTAAAATTAGATCTAAATTACTTTTCTCCTATGTTGCTGTCACTTACAGTAGGTAGTGGAAATCTGACAGAACCAACAGGTTTTGGACTAGCCCATTTCCTCATGGGGGGTTCACAGGGATTTTTTTCATTTTCAAAATGCACTTAGTAAATGGCAGTTGCTCCGTCCAACTGCCAAAAAAGTGAGCAGGGAGGCTGGGCAGCATCATTGTATAAATATTTTTTAGGGAGTGTCTTTATAAAGAATAAAGGCCATGCTGAGAATCCCCTATGGAGAGATGGATTAGTCCAAAACCTGTCGGTAATGTCAGATTTCTACTACCTACTGTAAGTGACAGCAACATAGGAGAAAAGTCATTTATGGATCATTTTACTCTGGAAAAAACGTACTACTTATTTGTATGTGTTTACATTTTAAGGTTTCTGCAACAGTTCCTCTTTAAGGACCAGAGACTGCTGGTACAGGAAAACGCCGCCTCTTGACGAATCGACCGCACATACCTGCTGATCTTGCCGGTCACAACGCTGCCCCAACGCCGCAGGCTCCTCTCTCTGCCGTCTCTATGACGGCAGAGCGCTGTCAGCCAGTCAGGAGCAGCTTTCTTTGGCTCCTGACACTGTATATCAATGGGAGCCAATGGGATTGGCTCTCCGTGATCACACATTCAGGAGCCAATAGAAACGGTTCCTGACCTGCTTACACAGCTCTGCTGTCTTATAGATGTCAGAACAGCGCGATTCATTGTGACGTTGACTCTACATCCAGTCAGAGCGACAGCACCACCTGCTGGACGTAGATTCGTACTGCGTCGGTCCGGAACCAGTTCACTTCTTCTCCTAACTTTTTTCGTAGGAGATAATTTTTCATCTTCTGTTTAAAGTGGATCAGAGATAAACTTTTACTCATTGCATAATTGTGTTCCTTTCATATAGTTTATAGGGAATTCCTCAAGCCAAATACCTTTTTTTGTTTTGTTTTAATACTAATTCCCTATAAACTAAACAAGCCACGCCCACAGCTTTTCAGAGAGCCTTGGCACTGTAACAAGGGCTTATGGGAGTTCAGTCTGGGCAGGAAGAGGAGGAGGTTACTAGCCAGAGATTTCAGAGGCAGAGGGGACGAGGAGAAGGGATTGAGCTGAGGGCTGCAGATGCTATCAGCTTGCCTGTGACAATGTGACAAACAGAACATGGCTGCTGTCATTGTATCACAGCAATAAATGATCATAAACTATTGAAGCTGTTTGCAGCTAGATATGCTGTGTAAACTATCGAAACTTCACGTAAGATATATAGACAAGTTACTTGTTTTAGTTAGTTTTTCATCTCGGATCCACTTTAAAATGACTTTTCAGCACTTTGCAGTTGAAAAAGTACCCAAAAGTGGATGAAAAAGTTCTGGCCTCATCTTTCTGAGTATTTTCTTGCTTGCTGGTGGCTTAAAGGGCATTTTATCCACAAAGTGTTAAGATCTCACCGAGGAGAAAAAGAGAGTTGAATAAGAGCCAATATGAAGAACTAGCCCTACATGTGATGAGACGCTCGCTCCAGCAAACCATCCTGACCTCACTGGTCAAATCTGGAGTGTGATCTGTCTCCTGGAGTAAAGGTGGTCACTGTGGGGATTCCACGCTCACCTGTATGACAAGGAGAGACCAGGAGCCACATGGTGCAGTATTGTGGGGTATTAGATATTAGATTGTAGTATAAGAGTATTTATACTCACAAAGGTGGGCGGCAGTCCCTGCAACCAGCATATATCACCTGCGGGGAAATAACGTCCCAGCTCCGTAATCCAGGTCCTACTGGCACTGGATGGTCGCACTGCTGGTTGGGCGTAGATAACACCACATCCGGAAGGTGATATAATGTACAGTACTGGGGGTGGAGGTGGCCAAACATAGGTAATGTAACAAAAAATAATAAGGGGGAGGGAAGTGTTTTTACCATTCCTGGCAGAATAACCCAAACCACAGAGTTAATGTAAAAAGATTAAATTATTTATTCAGCATGATTAAAAGGACAAGGCGTTTCACGGGTCTCCGCTCGCTTCTCCAGGTCAATACAAGTGCCTTTAAAATATGGTCACAATCATGGATGCCGGAACTTTTTGTTTTATTGCATAACCTATATTTGGCTCCTTCCACCCCCCAGTACTATCTTTCTAGCGAATCACACCAAAACCGTTCTGCCCCCTAACCGCACAGGCAGGTTCCCTCCAGACCACATCCAAACTGTGAAAGGTGGCGGAGTGGAGTGTGATTCTCATGCGGTGCTCCTCTTTGCAGGCGGAAGGCGGAGGAGGAGCGGATACGGAAGGACGAGGAGAAGGCCAGGAGAGAGCTCATCAAGCAGGAATACCTGAGACGGAAGCAGCAGCAGATATTGGAGGAACAAGGCCTAGGGCGACCTAAAGCAAAACCCAAACCCAAGAAATCCCGGCCCAAATCTGTCCACCGAGAGGAATCCTACAGCGACTCAGGAACCAAATACTCCTCCACACGTAAGACCACTGTCTGACGCTAATTCGTGACGTAGTAGATTGTGAGCTCTTCTGTATCTTCCCCTATATCTCTATTGTATGAGTAAGTGTTGTCTATACATTAACTACATGCTATGTTTTCTCTTCTGTTTCCCAAAAGCTGATAACTTAAGCAGTGCGCAGTCCGGGTCAAGTCTTTCATTAGCATCTGGTGCAACTACGGAGGCTGAAAGCGTCCATTCCGGAGGAACGCCATCACACAGGTACACATACATTACAGGCGGTTACTCTGTGTCTGTATTGATAGTAAACTAGTAGCTGCAGCGTGTGCTGATCTCTGCTACCTCCAGTATGTACAGTATAAACTATTACTCTGTGCCTGTGCTGGTAGTAAACTAGCTGCAGTGTGTGCTAATGGTAAACTAGCTGCAGTGTATGCTGATCTTTGCTATCCACAGTATGTACAGTTTAAGCTGTTACTCTGTGCTGATAGTAAACTAGCTGCAGTGTGTGCTAATAGTAAACTAGCTGCAGTGTATGCTGATCTTTGCTATCCACAGTATGTACAGTATACGCTGTTACTCTGTGCCTGTACTGATAGTAAACTAGCTGCAACGTGTGCTGATCTCTGCTACCTCCCGTATGTACAGTATAAGCTGTTTGTGCCTGTGCTGATAGTAAGCTAGCTGCAGCGTGCGCTGATCTCTGCTACCTCCAGTATGTACAGTATAAGCTGTTACTCTGTGCCTGTGCTAATAGTAAACTAGCTGCAGTGTGTGCTGATCTCTGCTACCCCCAGTATGTACAGTATAAGCTGTTACCCTGTGCCTGTACTGATAGTACACCAGCTGCAGTGTGTGCTGATCTCTGCTCCCTCCAGTATGTACAGTATAAGCTGTTACTCTATACCTGTACTGATAGTAAACTAGCCACAGTGTGTGTGATCTCTGCTGCCTCTAGTATGTACAGTATAAGCTGTTACCATGTGCCTGTACTGATAGTAAACTAGCTGCAGTGTGTGCTGATCTCTGCTGCCTCCAGAATGTACAGTATAAGCTGTTACCATGTGCCTGTACTGATAGTAAACTAGCTGCAGTGTGTGTGGATGTAGTGAAGTCAGATGACTGTACATTGGTGTAGCTGCTGGTGTGTTAATGTGTTCCTCCTCTTCCCCCTGCAGAGCGGACTCTATGGAAGCCTTGTCTGCGGGGAACAAGCACCAGAGTCGGGCGGCAGAGCGAGATTGGGAGAACGCCTCCACCGCCTCCTCTATCGCATCCGTGGCCGAGTATTCAGGTGAGTCCTTACCACCTTCCGAAAGCTTCTCTGTCAGTTTGCATAAGAGTGGAAAGAAATTTAACTGGTTAACTGCTGAGGGTTTTTTACCTTTTGGACCAGAGGAATTTTCACATTTTAGCGCTCTTCCCATTTATTCACCAATAACTTTATCACTACTTATCACAATAAAATTATCTGTATCTTGTTTTGTTTTTTTCTGCCACTAATTAGGCTTTTTTTGGGGTGGTACATTTGCTAAGAAATATTTTATTCTAAATGCATTTTAATGGAATAATAAAAAAAAATGGGAAAAAAATGTTCTCACTTTTCGGCCATTATAGTTTTAAAATACAATGTGCTACTGTGGATAACAGCCACACATTTTATTTGCCCATTTGTCCCTTTTGTTACAATAATTTAAAGTGTATTTTCTCAGCTTTGCGTCTGTCACTACTTACAAGCCCTTATTTGCAAAAATAACAGTAATGTACCCCATTTTAGTATGTGTTTTTTTTTTCATACAAATGTTTTAGTTTGGTATCTATAGGAGAGTGGGGGGAGGAAAGGGGTTAATTTTAATGGGGGAGTTGTGTATTTTTTTATTGAATGTGTTAGTGTGTAATTTACTATTTGGCCACTAGATGCCACCCTCCAGTTTTGACCTCTTGTGTACTGTGTACACAGTAAAACATTCACGCATTACTTCCTCTTTCACTTTTGTCAATGATCACGGCATCTCATTGATCACAGGCACTTAGTGCAATGATTAGGACTGATCTGTCTACTAACAGGTGGTGCCTTTTTCCCATAGGAGCTGCTTTTTAAACACAAAACCCCTCTCTCTATATCTGTAAAGTTACAGAGCACCCAGCAAGCTCATGGAGAACTCCCAGCAGTGTGTAAGGGGCTACAAAGGACCAAAAAGCCCTCTTACTAAAAATGTTAAAGTGGACCCAAATTAAAAATACAAGATAATTTTCTAAATTTATAATAATAAATAGCAGCCTTTTTTCAGCTACATGATGACAAATATAAAATATTTTACAGTTATTGGAGAAACCCCTCCCTTCCTTTCATATTGCCGGGACAGAATCCGGCAGACTGGTGGAGTAGATGGTGTCTGGCAAAGGAGGAATTGCTAATGGCTGCCACCTGTATAACCCTAGTTATGAAAAGAGAAGGGTGAAAAGCATGCACTGAAATGCTCATTGGCTTGAAGGAGTGTTTATATTTGTATGTGTCAGAGCGGTGCAACTAAATATTTTTTATAAAAAAAATGTTTGGTTTGGGTCCGCTTTAAGCAAACAAGTTTGCCTTCTTAAAGTGGACCTGAACTCTTGCACAGAACAGAAGGAAAACCGAGAAATGCACCCAGTGTGTATTTAGAGAGTTTAGCCTGTCTAATTCCCCCTCATCTGTTTCTAAGTCAGATATGACTGTAGTCAGATGTGCATTAATTTTAAGTGCACGATTAGAAGTGCACAGCAAAAGACCCGAATTAGACCAGAATTGAACCAGAAGGGAACAGAGGGAACTGCCTGGAGACTCTGCACTTCGGTTACATGGTTTGCTAATCAACTGTTTTTTATCTGCTTCACCATATGCTTGCCTGTTTCTGCAATTCCTGTATCTAAACATACCCCACCCTCCTGCTGTCAGCTATCGATCTCCCTATATAGCACTTCAGAATGTATAAGATGTTTCTCTCAACCGCTTCTTTTTGCCTTCTGTTCCTGAAAATCCACATGTCACTTCATCCTCCCACTGCCAGCAACACCATACAGATTGCTCCCTCTCTGCTATTGGCTCCCCTTCTCTCTAGCCAACGAACTATTCATATTTCTGTGCTCACACTACCCCTCCTCTGCTCTCACTAAACCTAACTTTCATACACACAAGTCCCACCCCCACATCTCTCTGCTCTGCCTACTACTACTCCTGGCTTCTGGGGACATATCACCGAACCCAGGGCCCACTCCTAGACCTCACACTGCTCAGACTACAACTCATTCCACCAATAACAAACCTCACCACCTCCCCTCCCAGAACACCTACAACCTTATCGACATCCCCCTTCTTCCCTGCTCTCCCCTCCCCATATCTGGGGCTCTATGGAACTCCCGCCTTGTTTATCTCCAACACTTTCACCTTCCTGGGGCTCACCGAAACATGGCTAACTCCATCAGACACGGTGTCTCCAGCTGCTCTAACACATGGTGGACTAAAACGTAGTCATGCCCCTAGACCTGGCCACAAACAGGGAGGTGGGGTGGGGATCCTCCTCTCTGAACACTGCTCCTTTAAGCCACTCACACCACTGCCCGCACTCTCACTCTCATCCTTTGAAGTTCATGCTGTCCGTCTCTAATAATAATAATAATAATAATCTGAACATTTGTATAGCGCTTTTCTCCTGTAGGACTCAAAGCGCTCAAGAGCTGCAGCCACTGGGACGCGCTCAAGAGGCCACCCTGCAGCGTTAGGGAGTCTTGCCTTGAACTCCTTACTGAATAGGTACTTGACCTAGCCAGGATTCGAACCCTGGACTCCCATGTTAAAGGCAGAGCCCTTAACCAGTACACTATCCAGCCACTACTCTCCATACCACATTCAGATTGCTGTTATCTACCGCCCGCCTGGACCAGCCTCTACTTTCATTGATCACTTTTCAGCATGGCTTCTCCAGTTCCTCTCCACTGATATACCCTCTATCATCATTGGAGATTTTAATATACCCATCGATACTAACTGCCCTACTGCCACCAAACTGCACTCTCTCACCTCCTCGTTTGACCTCGCCCAATGGTCCTCCACTTCCACCCACAAAGACGGCCACACTCTCGACCTTGTCTTTACCCTCCTCTGCTCTATTTCAAGCTTCCATAACACTCCGCTTCCCCTCTCAGACCACAACCTTCTTACCTTCTCAATCAATTCCTCTCTACCGTCACCTCCTCCAACACTATCCGGCCATGCACAGGAACTACCGCAACCTGGATCTGAATACCCTGACTGAAGCCTTGCAACCTCTAAGTACTCTGTCATCCTACACTGACCCAGAGGCAGCATCCAGTTACTTATTTAGTGTAGTCTCCTCTGCCATGAATTCAGCTGCCCCACTCGCCACCACCCGCCCCTGCCGAACCAACCGGCAGCCCTGGCTCACTGAACAAATCAAACAGCTGAAATGGTGCTTCAGGGTGGCAGAAAGGTGCTGGAGAAAGAGCACTGCTGTAGATGACTTCAATCACTATAAACTATGCAGGAGCTCAGGGATGCCCTCACCTCTGCTAAGCAGTCTTATTTCTCCTCACTCATTTCCTCACAGTCCCACAACCCAAAACAATTGTTCAACACCTTTAACTCCCTACTTTGTCCCCCACCTCCTCCCCCCACATGTCTGTCAACCGACGACTTTGCATCATACTTTACAAGCAAGATTGATGCAATACGTAATAGCTTCAACATGCAACCATTTTTTACCAGCTCAACCGTCACCTACTGTATAAATTCCTTCTGTCCGCCTGCACCCTCGCCCACCACTAACTTCCTTCCCCCCGATCCACAAGACCACTCTCCCACTCTAACATCTTTCACCACACTAACTGAACAGTGTCTTTCCTCACTAATCTCCAAAGCGCATCTCACTACCTGTGCCCTGGACCCCATTCCCTCTCATCTAATCCCCCAGCTTTCCTCCTCCCTTAATCCCGCTTTAACAACTCTATTCAATCTTTCTATCTCCGCTGGCACTTTTCCTTCCTTACTCAAACAAGCTATCATCACACCACCTATCAAAAAACCCTCTCTTGATCCAGCTTCTCTAACCAATTACCGGCCTGTCTCGCTCCTCCCCTTTGTTTCTAAACTGCTGGAACGTCACATCCATTCAGAATTGTCTGCCTTTCTCTCTACCAATTCCTTACTTGACCCCTTTCAATCTGGATTCCGCACACAGCATTCCACCGAAACTGTCCTCACGAAAGTTGCTAATGAACTACTGGTAGCTAAATCCAAAGGCCAGTTCTCCATTCTAATACTCCTTGACCTTTCCTCTGCCTTTGACACGGTTGATCATGCTCTGCTTCTGCAGACACTGTCATCTTTAGGAATCAAGGGACAAGCACATTCCTGGATCTCCTCTTATCGCTCTGGACGCTCTTACACTGTGTCCTTCTTTAACACCAATTCCTCCTCACGCCCACTGTCTGTTGGTGTTCCTCAAGGCTCTGTTCTTGGGCCACTTCTTTTCTCAGTCTACACTCAGGGCCTGGGACAACTAATTAACTCTTTTGGCTTCCAGTATCACCTCTATGCGGATGACACCCAAATCTATCTCTCAGCTCCTGATCTGTCATCACTACTATCCAGAGTCCCCTACTGTCTATGTGCCGTTTCTGCATTTATGTCCTCCCGCTTCCTCAAACTCAACATGAGTAAAACGGAAATTCAGATTTTTCCACCATCGCGATCTACACCCCCACCAATTGCAACCAATTGCAACCATAACGGTAGACAACACCCCAATAACCTCAACCACTAAGGCCCGCTGCTTGGGGGTTATACTCGACTCAGAGCTCTCCTTTAAACCTCACATTGCCTCATTAACCACCACCTGCTATTTCCAGCTCAAAAATATATTCCGTATCCGTCCCTTCCTCACACAAGAGGCCACCAAGATGCTTGTACATGCCTTAATCATCTCCCGCCTAGACTACTGCAACACCCTGCTCTGTGGCCTACCAAAAAACAGGCTAGCACCTCTCCAATCCCTTCTAAATTCAGCGGCCCGCCTCATTCACCTCTCCACACGCTCTTCCGATGCAGCCCCACTGTGCCGTTCTCTCCACTGGTTACCTATTACCCAGAGGATCCAGTTCAAACTCTTGACTCTAATGTACAAAGCCCTCCATGAGTTGTGCCCTCCATACATCTCATCACTAATCTCAAGATATTGTCCCTCCCGCAACCTCCGCTCCTCCCAAGAAATTCTCCTGGCCTCTAAGCTGATCACCTCCTCTCATGCTGGCATCCAGGACTTTACACGAGCATCATCCCTTATCTGGAACTCTCTTCCACAGCCTGTACGTCATGCTCCAAACCTGGACATCTTCAAACGCACACTTAAAACACACCTTTTCAGACAAGCTTATAACATTCTATAGCCCTTATTTACTTATCTGTCACAATGTAATCAGAGGCAAAGAATCACTGCCTCATCCATCCTCCACCCCCTTACCTAGTGTGTCCCCCACAACCCATTAGATTGTAAGCTGGCAAGGGCAGGGTCATCCTCCTAATGTTTACGTCACAATATTTGTGCTGCTTGGAACTCTGCTGTACATTTGTTAGTATATCTATGTTCCCCTTGTCGTCTTATTGTGCTTTGTAAAGCGTTGCGGAATATGTTGGCGCTATATAAATAATAATAATAATAAGTGGTAATTTGATCTTTCCCCTGTGTCACATGACTACCACGGCAGAGATGGGAGATAAGCTCAGCTGTAAGCACAGGATAACAATATGTCTGCCCCCATGAAAGCAGGAAGTAGACACACTACAGATTTATTGCAAGATGTGTATCGGCTGCAACAAAGAAATGTATTTTGTGTAAAGGTTATTATGCTGTTGCTTATCTTTTAGAGCACAGAGGACGTGCAGAGTTCAGGTCTGCTTTAAGGGCCCTTTTCCACTAGCAGTCGCTAGCGTTCACGCTGAACGCTAGCGATTGCTGAATCGCAATTACCGGCGATTCCCCGACGTTCGCGGCCGCGATTTTGCTATGCTATGCACTGCATAGCAGAATCGCGGCAAATATCGCTCCGCCGCGCGTTCGCGTTCCCGTCAAAAACGAATCGCGGTAGTGGAAATGACCTACCGCGATTCCTATGTTAAAAAGTAAACCGTAGTGATTGTAAAATCGCTAGCGGTTTGCGACTTTGCGATTCAGCCAGCGCAAACGCACTGGTGGAAAAGGGCCCTTAACCTCCTTAGCGGTAACCCCGTGTGTGACACGGGGTAAGCCGCCGGAGGGTGCCGCTCAGGCCCTGCTGGGCTGATTTACATAATTTTTTTTTTTGCTGGACGCAGCTAGCCCTTTGCTAGCTGCGCCAGCACCCCGATCGCCGCCGCCGCGCGCCCGATCGCCGCTATCCAGTGCGGCGCGCGGCCCCCCCCCCCCCAAGACCCCGTGCGCTGCCTGGCCAATCAGTGCCAGGCAGCGCCGAGGGGTGGCCCGGGACTCCCAATGACGTCCCGACGTCGGTGACGTCATCCCGCCCCGTCGCCATGGCGACGGGGGAAGCCCTCCAGGAAATCCCGTTCTTTGAACGGGATTTCCTGATCGGAGATCGCCAAAGGCGATCGAAGCGGGCGGGGGGATGCCGCTGAGCAGCGGCTATCATGTAGCGAGCCCTCGGCTCGCTACATGATTTAAAAAAAAAAAAAATAAAAAAAAACTGCTGCGCTTCCCCCTGGCGGTATTTTTCATACCGCCAAGGGGGTTAAGAGAACCAGAGATAAAGCACCCTCTTGTATTTTACCTTATAAATCAGTGGGAACATGACAGTAAACACCTAATCTGCTCCTTGTTTCATTGTTCTCTGTTTAATCTGACTGTTATCACCTCTGATAAGAATCCCCGACTGAGCACTCAGTCTGGCTTTGCTACGGAAAGATTATAGCTGAGTCTGTCTTCTCTGGAGTCTTTTCAAGCCCAAGCCTGCCCCCTTGTGGCTCTGCTATAATGACTCAGCTATAATTATTCCCTGCAAAGCCAGACTGAATGCTCAGTCCGGGATTCTTATCACAGCTGCTAACAGACACTTTTAGCAGTGAGGAGGAAACAGAGAGCAGGGTAAGTGTTTTCTCTAATGTTCTTACTGATATATATGGTAAATTACACAAGGGTGCTTCCTCTCTGGTTCCCTTTAAAACAGAAGGTATTTGTGATAATTCAGGTTGGAGTGAGCCTATGATGTCTCCCACAAGGCATCACTGCTGAATATGCAAATCATCCTTTGTTATCCCTGTAAGCTAGCCACACCTCCAGATCTGCTGGAATGCAATGATATGTCAGCTGGTTATTTGTACAGAGTCACAATAATTGTATCTGTAAAGTAAAGTATTACGGCAATTGACGTGGAGCCGCCATGTCACCGCTCATCACTGCTGCGTTACTATTTAATAAATAGCGGTGACAGAGAGGTTTGGAAATGACACACTGATCAGGACATATCATGCTTTAACAATACATACAGTATGTGTCCGCTTTCTGTGCTGCTTCATTCTAGGCAATAAACATACCCAGTGGCTGGACAAGCCGGCTCCTCCCCCTCTGCTCCCATTGGCTAGATTCAGTGTGCTATGATTGGTCGGATTGTCTCTTCCTGCACCTTACTGCTGCTTAGTATTTGTCAGCAGGGATGGTCAATGAGATGGAAATAATTTCAAGTTGATGCAGCATTATGCAAATGTTTGCAGCTTAAAGAGAAACCGTAACCAAGAAGTGAACTTCATCCCAATCAGTAGCTGATACCCCCTTTCCCATGAGAAATCTATTACTTTTCACAAACTGATCATCAGGAGGCGCTGTATGGCTGATATTGGGGTGAAACCCCTCCCACAGTGTGATGTCATGACCATGGGTACTGACAGTTTCCTGTCTGTGAACCTTAATTGAATTGTGGGAAATAACAGTTGTTTACAGCTGTTTCCATCTTCCAAAACAGCAAGCAGCATCTCCTTCCACTGACATCACCTGCCAGCAGTAAAAATGTCACCATGTGATAAATGTCAGAATGTAAATCAGGGAGAGAGGAAATCCTTTTTACATAATTATTGTAAAAATAAAGCTTTTTTATTACATTATTTTCACTGCAGTTTCTCTTTAAAATTAACCGATCAAGTCCTGCTGAAGTCAAATTCAATTGGTCCATTTTCAAGGTGGAGACATTTGCATAATCCTGCATCAACTGATATGATTTGTATCTCACTTGACCATCCCTTTTCTTCTGTTTCACGAGAGAGAGAAACATTCTGAGGATTCTGATCTACAGCTCTGTGTTATCCTGTCTTCATTATTTCCGTTCAGGTCCAAAACTTTATAAAGAGCCCAGCAGCAAATCAAACAAGCCCATCATCCACAACGCTCTGGCCCACTGCTGCCTGGCCGGGAAGGTGAACGAAGCACAGAAGAATCAGACTCTGGAGGTGAGCGATGCTGTCTGTGTGTAAGAGGGACTGCCGGCTTCACTCTCCGACAGGGAATCTGCTCTGCAGCTGTAGTGAGCTCAGACCGTGTCATAATGGTGACTCTGTGTGTGTGTGTGTGTGTGCGTGCAGAGTGTGTGTGTGTGTGTGTGCGTGCAGAGTGTGTGTGTGTGTGTGTGTATATATGTGTGTGTGTGTCTGTGTGTAAGAGGGACTGCCGGCTTTAGGTTCCAACAGGGAATCTGCTCTGCAGCTGTAGTGAGCTCAGACCGTGTCATAATGGTGACAATGTGTGTGTCTGTGTGTGTGTGTGTGTACAGTGTGTGTGTGTGTGTGTGTGTGTGTGTGTGTGTGTACTGTGTGTGTGTGTCGCTGCCTATTCACCGCAGTGAAGGGGGGAGGGGTCGCATGGCGGTCCTGGGGGGGGGGGGATATTCCCTGTTTGGTCAGAACATACAGCTCTGTATTCCAGGAGTTACAGCAGAACGGTTAGTGCTGGAGGGATTTGTGCACAGTATATATGAAGTAGCGGAGGGGCGAATCGCACATTTCCTTGAATCTGAATCCAACAAGAACTTTTGAAATCTACCGAATCCTGTACATAAGAATTGTGTGATAAGAGTAGTAGTTAGACTTAGAATATACTCTTCTATAGTTTATTCTTCTGTTTATGGAGTGAGACTGACATCTGGGTTATGCATAATGCCCGACCCTTCCTCCCTCTATAAGCTGTTCCCATTAGTCATCTGGCACTAGGCTGAAAATCAGTAATCCTGCCCTCAACATCATGTGACTAGAGATGGTGACAGATGGCATCTTGGTGATGTGGGAAGGGGCAGGCACTGTGGAATGGTGCAGAAGGGGCGGGCACTGTGGAATGAGGCAGGAAGGGGCGGGCAATGTGGAATGAGGCAGGAAGGGGCAGGCATTGTGGGATGAGGCAGAAAAGGGCAGGCACTGTGGAATGAGGTAGGAAGGGGTGGCATTGTGGGATGAGGCAGAAAAGGGCAGGCACTGTGGAATGAGGCAGAAAAGGGCAGGCACTGTGGAATGAGGCAGGGAGGGGTGGCATTGTGGGATGAGGCAGAAAAGGGCAGGCATTGTGGAATGAAGCAGGAAGGGGGTTGGCACTGTGGAATGATGCAGGAAGGGGGCGGGTACTGTGAAATGATGTAGGAAGGGGCGGGCACTGTGGAATGATGTAGGAAGGGGCGGGCACTGTGGGATGAGGCAGGAAGGGGCAGGCACTGTGGAATGAGGCAGGAAGGGGCAGGCACTGTGGAATGAGGCAGGGAGGGGTGGGCACTGTGGAATGAGGCAGGAAGGGGGTGGGCACTGTGAAATGATGTAGAAAGGGGTGGGCACTGTGGAATGAGGTAGGAAGGGGGTGGGCACTGTGAAATGATGTAGGAAGGGGCGGGCACTGTGGAATGAGGTAGGAAGGGGTGGGCACTGTGGAATGAGGCAGGAAGGGGCAGGCACTGTGGAATGAGGCAGGGAGGGGTGGCATTGTGGGATGAGGCAGAAAAGGGCAGGCACTGTGGAATGAAGCAGGAAGGGGGTGGGCACTGTGGAATGATGCAGGAAGGGGGCGGGCACTGTGAAATGATGTAGGAAGGGGCGGGCACTGTGGAATGAGGTAGGAAGGGGTGGGCACTGTGGGATGAGGCAGGAAGGGGCAGGCACTGTGGAATAAGGCAGGGAGGGGTGGGCACTGTGGAATGAGGCAGGAAGGGGGTGGGCACTGTGAAATGAGGCAGGAAGGGGGTGGGCACTGTGAAATGATGTAGGAAGGGGCGGGCACTGTGGAATAAGGTAGGAAGGGGCGGGCACTGTGGAATGAGGCAGGGAGGGGTGGCATTGTGGGATGAGGCAGTAAAGGGCAGGCACTGTGGAATGAGGCAGGAAGGGGGTGGGAACTGTGGAATGAGGCAGGAAGGGGGTGGGCACTGTGGAATGAGGCAGGAAGGGGGTGGGCACTGTGAAATGATGTAGGAAGGGGCGGGCACTGTGGAATGAGGTAGGAAGGGGTGGGCACTGTGGGATGAGGCAGGAAGGGGCGGGCACTGTGGAATGAGGTAGGAAGGGGTGGGCACTGTGGGATGAGGCAGGAAGGGGCGGGCACTGTGGAATAAGGCAGGAAGGGGTGGGCACTGTGGAATGAGGCAGGAAGGGGCTGGCAGTATGAATTGGGGCGGGCACTGTGGAATGGGGTAGGAACATGAGTTTAATGATGGGAGATTCTCAGCTTGAGAAACACTTTTGTATTTATAGTCACGGTTTCCTGCTGATGTTTCTCCTTTTTGTTTCCTGAACATGCAACACAGGAGCTGGAGAAGTGTGAATCCAACCACTACATCATCCTGTTCCGTGACGCCGGCTGCCAGTTCCGTGCACTTTATTCTTTTCACCCCGACTCCGAGGAGATCTGCAAGCTGACCGGCACCGGCCCAAAGACCATCAACAAAAAGATGATCGACAAACTCTACAAGTACAGCTCCGACCGGAAGCAGTTCACAGTCATCCCTGCCAAAACCATGTCTGTGAGCGTGGACGCCGTGACCATCCATAACCACCTGTGGCAAGCCAAGCGACCCACGTTGCCAAAGAAGAACCCCCTGTACAAGTGACGCGATGACCGGCGCCGCTGGCTTCAGAGAGACCGTGTTATGCCTTTACTACAGCGGATACAAACCCTGCAGCACTTTGAATGTTTAGTTCTCCTTTTATTTTTGTTTCTTTCTTCCCCCCCCCCCGAAAAAAAAAGTTTTACAGACAGTAAAATCACAAAATAAGTTATGCTTCCTGTTCCTGCCTCGTCCAGCTCCTGGTTTAAGGGTCATCTGCACTAAAACAACCTTACAAAACCTTCATTGCACTTTGCAAACTCTGCTGCAAAAAATATAATCCGACTTCTTTCTGTGACAAGTAAGAGCATGACTCAAGCCTCTCCCCAGCCGAGTTCTCCTTATGTTTACCGGGCACAGCGGGGGCGGCGACCCCAACCTGGATGGTGCAGCTACTCAACTCCCCATAGTAGCGCTGATTCTGACGCAGCCGAGCTGTGCTCCGTCCCCCTTCCCGCGTCACGTTCAGGAGTTGAAGAAGGGCAGCTTCCAGCAATAACCCCGTCACACAGCTGGGCAACATATGCCGGGATGACGCGACAACCACCCATCTTCTCTCTGATCAAAGTGTCTGCGAGTGTGAACTGCTGCCTTGTTCACGGCTTGTACGGATACACGAGAACAACAAAAGTTTTGGGATTGTATACGATAAACCGCTGCCCATCTTTACATCGATATCTTTAGAAGGATTCAATGCTTGAAAATTTTGTTATTTGAACTAAATACCATTTTTTCCCCCTCTTTTGCGGTTTTTCCCTCTAACGTAGCGGAACAACACTACTTTAGTTTTTTCTCCTGGAAAAGGATTTATCGGACATCTACATTTGGACGTGTCTGGTATGAATCGTAGGTAAATTCCACTATGAGCACGGTACTGCTGTCTGTATACCATATAAACGGTGCACTTAACGAAGAAACCACAGTCCTTTTTAGCGGTTTTATGATGTGTTGAAATGTAATAATCTTAATCTTTCTTGCTGTGTTGCCGGATAGACGCGCACGCCATTGAATCCCGTGTGCAGACGTTGGACAAATGATGATTTTTTTTTTTTATATTCAGGGTGAGTTATTTATTATTTGAAGGAATGATTTTTCTTGCGTTCTGTCAAAAACAAAACAAAAAGAGTAAACACCGTCTCAATCACGACAACCGAATCCGCTCCTCAGACAAACCTGCTTACAATCAAGTTGGTTGCGTTACAGCTTTCGGCTCGAATCGAAATTCGGAAAACGCTCGACGCTGTTTTTTATTTTGAGACGGAAGGCACTTTGGACTGACTTTTTGCGCTCCGTACGAATACACTAAAAACATGATGTGAATTTATGTTACAGTTTAAATTAAATCTGACATCGGAGATATTTAAATAATAATATATTTTTTGAGAGTATTACCTTTTTTTTTCTTTTCTTTTCATTTTTCGGTTTGCACAAGTTTTACGTTTTAAAGTATTACTTGAATATTTGGACGCTGGTACAGATGATGCTCTTGAGTACTTTTTTTTTTTTCCTCTAGCAGGGTTAGGCGGCTTGGAACGCTCTTGCTGTCGTGGAACTACAAGCTCCAGCATGCTGTAACAGGTTTGATGTGCCCGGATGCTACATTAAATGCTGTGACTTGTAGCTCCTCCCATCACGCGTTTTAAGCCTGACTTGAAGTGAGAGTTTTTTTAGTTTTAATTTTGTGGTCCGGATGTAGAGCAGGTTGTAAGTCCCCACTGGACGGTTTCAGAGCTCTATTTCTATCCCCCCATTCTGCCCCCCACCCCACGCGTTTCACTCTTGCTGCAGTTTTGTATATACTTGTCGTTGATGTCTATGTATATAACCGAAAGCTTTATAAGTCGCCAGTGCTGAATGATTTCTTCCCATGCCTGTGTCCCCCCTTCACCATGGTTTATTTATTTTAAAAAGGCACTGAAATTAAATAAAATGAAATACTGTGTATATTCATGACTTCTGTCTTATTTCATTTATTGGCAGGCGAGAAATGTATTGTAGTGTGTACATTGTAAGTATTACAGGAAAAAGGACTCTGCGTGCCATGTCCTGTGCAGGAGGTAAGTGGGTGGGGTGCAGGGGAGACCCTGTCCTGTGCTGGAGGTAAGTGGGCGGGGTGCAGGGGAGACCCTGTCCTGTGCTGGAGGTAGGTGGGCGGGGTGCAGGGGAGACCCTGTCCTGTGCTGGAGGTAAGTGGGTGGGGTGCAGGGGAGACCCTGTCCTGTGCTGGAAGTAAGTGGGCGGGGTGCAGGGGAGACCCTGTCCTGTGCTGGAGGTAAGTGGGTGGGGTGCAGGGGAGACCCTGTCCTGTGCTGGAGGTAAGTGGGTGGGGTGCAGGGGAGACCCTGTCCTGTGCTGAGGGTAAGTAGTGGGTGGGGTGCAGGGGAGACCCTGTCCTGTGCTGGAGGTAAGTGGGTGGGGTGCAGGGGAGACCCTGTCCTGTGCTGGAGGTAAGTGGGTGGGGTGCAGGGGAGACCCTGTCCTGTGCTGGAGGTAAGTGGGTGGGGTGCAGGGGAGACCCTGTCCTGTGCTGGGGGTAAGTGGGCGGGGTGCAGGGGAGACCCTGTCCTGTGCTGGAGGTAAGTGGGTGGGGTGCAGGGGAGACCCTGTCCTGTGCTGGGGGTAAGTGGGCGGGGTGCAGGGGAGACCCTGTCCTGTGCTGGGGGTAAGTAGTGGGTGTGGTGCAGGGGAGACCCTGTCCTGTGCTGGGGGTAAGTAGTGGGTGTGGTGCAGGGGAGACCCTGTCCTGTGCTGGGGGTAGTGGGTGGGGTGCAGGGGAGACCCTGTCCTGTGCTGGGAGTAAGTAGTGGATGTGGTGCAGGGGAGACCCTGTCCTGTGCTGGGGGTAAGTGGGCGGGGTGCAGGGGAGACCCTGTCCTGTGCTGGGGGTAAGTAGTGGGTGTGGTGCAGGGGAGACCCTGTCCTGTGCTGGGGGGGGGGGGGGAAGTGGGTGGGCTGCAGGGGAAAGAAAGTAAACACACAGGTGCCAGACACAAATTAGGTTTAACCATGCCAAATGGAGGTAAGCTAATACAACTTAATCTGTAGTACTAAAATCAGAAAACGGTGGCAGTTAAAATCTCAAGGACCCCTTTCCCTTGAAACGCCCTGCCCCTTTTCATCCCACTTTCTCCCTTCCAGTCCTCTAGGGGGCTCAGTGAACACTGGAACAATACATAGTTAACCCTGGATCAGGATAACTTTCTTTTTAATATAATCCGGGGCACTGAAATAACACCTTTAAGTTAAAGCGGAACATAACCCTGCATTTCAACTTTGCCCTAAAACATTATATACAGCATATTATATGCAACCAGCATTTTTTTTTTATACTAGACCAGCATTGGAAGGGTTACACACAAAGCTTTAAAGTTCCGTGGAGAGAAATGCTGTCGCAGATAGATACATTTAAGTAAACACAATGTAACAAGTGGTGAATTTGACACACTCTCTGACTGTGCAGGAGCTCCTGCACAGTCAGAGAGTGTGTGTCACATTCCTCACTTGTTACATTGTGTTTACTTACAATGTATCTATCTAAACTTCGAATGCGTCTGCATTTTTCTCCACGGAACTTTAAAGCTCTGTGTGTAACCCTTCCAATGCTGGTCTAGTAAAAAAAAAAATGCTGGTTGCATATAATATGCTGTAAATGTTTTAGAGCAAAGCTGAAATGCAGGGTTATATTCCGCTTTAATTACTCTTAATATGTTAATATGTAAATATTGCCCAGTTGGCCTTGTGTGTTTCCTGCTTGTATATTATTAACTCATTGGTTGTCTGATACTTGTTTATTTAAAAAAACAAAACAATAAAATAAACTGGGGGCTTTGTCAGGGGTGATAAATGTGCTAAGGTGCAAAAACAAGCATATATGGTAATGGCCCTATATGATGATCTTGTTCCTCCCACCCTGTATGCAGAATGGCAATTATTTAGTCACTGTTACTGGAGATTTTGACTCCCGTGGGGGTTTCTTTCAGGGAATGTCTAATTATCCATGAACAATAATCTACATTTATTCTTGAAACACATACATAGTCACGGCATCCCATTCCTGGTCATCATCAGAACTTGCAGAGAGCCCGGCACTTGCCTTAGGGCCCTTGATTCATAAAGAATTACTGCATGCGGTAATGCCAAAAACAGCTGACTTTACCGAGCACTTAGGTAAATTTCCATTCATAAAGGCTGTTACCGCACGAAAAGCTGAAATTACTGAGCAGGGAGGTAAATTACGGACTTGTGTGGTAATTACCAGGGCTGTGGAGTCGGTCCAAAAATCCACCGACTCTGACTCCTCAGTTTAGGATTCCACTGACTCCGACTCCTCTACTCAGACTCCTCTAATTTGCATATCACAGTTTTGTTGATTAACAGTATGTAACGTGAAATTCGTCTCTTAACTGCCAACGCTTAGGAATTTTACAAGACAACTGAAGTGAGAAGGATATGTAGACTACTATATTTATTCCCTTTAGGCTACTTACATACCAGGACATTGCGTTTAGGGGACGTTATGGTCGCATAACGTGCCCCTAACGCAACGCCTGGTGCTCTCTGATGTGGACGTCAGAGTGAGCCGCGTTGTGCAGCTCACTCTGGCGTCCGTGATGCGTACTCTTGGACGCATGCGGCATCACGTGGTCCCGCCCGGCCAATCGCCGCACAGAGCGGCCGCTCCAGGAAGTAAACTCTGCACGTCACACCGTGCAGTGAATATTAATTCGCCATGTGCCTGCCCGCTCTCCACTCCTCCCCAACACTACTGAGCATGTGCAAGCAGTGTAACGCGGCTTAGCCGCGCATAACGCACAGCATGCAGCACTCTCAACGGATGTGCTGCGTTACAATGTAACGCAACGTGGGCACTGTGAACAGCCCATTGATTTTTCATTGCGGTGCGGCTGCGTTACAGGCTGCACTAACGTGCGCCTGTAACGTCTTAATGTGAAAGCAGCCTCAGACTAAAACTATTCCTTGGTAAGAGTACTTGGAAAAAGGTACAAACCGGAACAAAGAACATCATGCCCTAGGCAATATAACTGTGGGTACATGTAAGAATGATGTGCAGGTACTCTGCAGGAGAATGAGGCGATTCTTCCTCTATTACACATTCTTCATGCACAATCTGAACCAGGTTTATGGGTGACGGACAACACCTCTGTTCAATGTGCACAACATTCTCAGTGGATTCCCTGCAGCTCTGTGGGGAGTCCATATGTAGAGTATAGTACTACTGTGTAACAAAGTAAACCTGAGACAGATGAAATTAAAGTTTTATACATACCTGGGGCTTCCTCCAGCCCCCTTCAGGCTAATCAGTCCCTCGCTGTCCTCCTCCGCCACCTGGATCTTCTGCTATGAGTCCAGGTACTTGAGCCAGTCGGGCGTAGTGCGCATGCACACACTCCGCCGCCGGGAGCGTACTACACCTGTGCAGCACTATTGCGCAGGTGCAGAACACTCCTGGCTGTGGAAGCGGCACGTAGCCAGACTGTGCTGACTGGCTGAATTACCAGGACTCATAGCAGAAGATCCGGGTGGTGGAGGACAGCGAGAGAGACTGATTAGCATGAAGGGGGGCTGGAAGAAGCCCCAGGTATGTATAAAACTTTTCTTTTCATCCGTCTCAGGTACCCTTTAATTTGTAGTCACCAAACCAAATTTTATCAACATATCAAATTATTTCATTTCATGAGCAAAGGGAGTGCATACATTTGCATAAATCAGAATCAATGCAGAATTATTTCCATCTCATTGACCATCTCTATTAGTGACACAGCTACACATCAGGCTTTATTCTTACAGCATAGATGTTATTTAGTATATATGAGATTCCTGTGTACACATCATATATACTGTACAGTCACAATCAGATATGTATATCTGACTTTAAAAATACAGGGACTGCTTTATTGAAGCAGCACAAGTAACTAATTTTGATTGGTTTATTTCATTTTTGTGGACTGAGCACAGCTATTACTGTATATATACTGTATATATACATTATTTTTAATGACTATTATCTGAGAAATAGAACATTTCATCATTATTTTCTATTTTAATTACAATTACAAATTCATTAGGAGTCAGAGTCGGTGCATTTTTTCCCGACTCTGACTCCGACTCCAGGCACCCAAAATTGCTCCGACTCCACAGCCCTGGTAATTACCTCAACAAAAGTTAGGAAACGTCAATTCATAAAGGCTACAAATTTGAAAAATTTGAAAAATTACTGCCACCTCTGGTGTGGCCAAATCCGTGCGAGACTGTGTGATTCACACAAGCAGAGAGGGATAAGCTATGACTGACAGGAGCAGAGCCAAAAGAAGCAGCCCCCGTCTCCTGCAAGTTCCTGTGATTGGATGGCCAGTAGGATAGGTTGTGCAGTTCCAGCTTTTCTACCCCCAGGCAGCGAGCAGAGAGATCAGAACAAACGACGTTTCTCCTGCCCTCCCTTCAGACGTATAACCCTTTAGGTTCCTGTTTGAAGATGCAGAGAAGCTAGTGGAGAAATCACCTAAGCAGGGCATGTTTAAAGTTTTTTGGAGTTCATCTAAGTTTTGGCAATACTATAACATGTTAAAGACCAGATTCAGAGGGAGCAGAGGAAGTATAACAAAACATGTACATTCTAAAGGGATGTGGGGATGCCTCTTACTATTGTAAAGCCCTCACTGCAGGGAACAGTTTGTAACACTGAGACACTCCACTGCTCTGCTGTTACCGAACAGGCTTCCTCTATTGAAGCTGGTAAATTACTGAACTTCTACCGCGCCTGTGAACATTTGTATGAATTGGCACAAAAGTCTAACATACCGAATGCGTCCAGATTTTTTTTTATTGCACGACCCTTTATTAATCGAGGCCAATTATCGGTTGCTCTCCATAATAACTGAAAGGAAAGTGATTTTTAAAGTAATGTTTTCCTATGGCTCAGTTCCCACTATACGCGTTTTAACTGAAGGCTTTTTCACAATGCACTACTATGGAGGAAAAAAAACACATATCACAACCAATGCTTTAAAGAGAACCCGAGGTGGCTTTGTATAACGTTAGTGGGGCACAGAGGCTGGTTGGGCACACTAACACCAGCCTCTGTTGCCCCATGGTGTGTGTCAAAGACCCCCCTGCTCGCCGCTATACCCCCGCAATGCTGGCGACACGCAGCGTGTCGCCAGCACAATGTTTACCCTAGCGCTGTCTGTCAGCGCCGCTCCGCCGCCTCCTCCGCATCGCCGCTACCCGCCCTCGTCCCTTCCCTCAAGCTGATTGGAGGGAAGGGACGAGGGCGGGTAGCGGCGATGCGGAGGAGGCGGGGGAGCGGCGCTGACAGACAGCGCTAGAGTAAACATTGTGCTGGCGACGCGCTGCGTGTCGCCAGCACTGCGGGAAGGATAGCGGCGAGCAGGGGGGTCTTTGACACACACCATGGGGCAACAGAGGCTGGTGTTAGTGTGCCCAACCAGCCTCTGTGCCCCACTAACGTTATACAAAGCCACCTCGGGTTCTCTTTAAGTGTAAAAGGGCCCTTATAGTTTTGGGTTTGGTGGGGTCTGGTTAGTGCCTGGCACATGTAGTTTTGGGTCTGGTTAGTGCCTGGCACATATATAGTTTTGGGTCTGGTGGGGTCTGGTTAGTGCCTGGCACATATAGTTTTGGGTTTGGTGGGGTCTGATTAGTGCCTGGCACATATAGTTTTGGGTCTGGTTAGTGCCTGGCACATATATAGTTTTGGGTCTGGTGGGGTCTGGTTAGTGCCTGGCACATATAGTTTTGGGTTTGGTGGGGTCTGATTAGTGCCTGGCACATATAGTTTTGGGTCTGGTGGGGTCTGGTTAGTGCCTGGCACATATATAGTTTTGGGTTTGGTGGGGTCTGGTTAGTGCCTGGCACATGTAGTTTTGGGTTTGGTGGGGTCTGGTTAGTGCCTGGCACATATATAGTTTTGGGTTTGGTGGGGTCTGGTTAGTGCCTGGCACATATATAGTTTTGGCTTTGGTGGGGTCTGGTTAGTGCCTGGCACATATAGTTTTGGGTCTGGTGGGGTCTGGTTAGTGCCTGGCACATATAGTTTTGGGTTTGGTGGGGTCTGATTAGTGCCTGGCACATATAGTTTTGGGTCTGGTTAGTGCCTGGCACATATATTGTTTTGGATTTTGTGGGGTCTGGTTAGTGCCTGGCACATATAGTTTTGGGTCTGGTGGGGTCTGGTTAGTGCCTGGCACATATATAGTTTTGGGTCTGGTGGGGTCTGGTTAGTGCCTGGCACATATATAGTTTTGGGTCTGGTAGGGTCTGGTTAGTGCCTGGTACATATAGTTTTGGGTTTGGTGGGGTCTGGTTAGTGCCTGGTACATATAGTTTTGGGTTGGGTGGGGTCTGGTTAGTGCCTGGTACATATAGTTTTGGGTTTGGTGGGGTCTGGTTAGTGCCTGGCACATATAGTTTTGGGTCTGGTGGGGGCTGGTTAGTGCCTGGCACATATAGTTTTGGGTCTGGTAGGGTCTGGTTAGTGCCTGGTACATTTAGTTTTGGGTTTGGTGGGGTCTGGTTAGTGCCTGGTACATATAGTTTTGGGTTTGGTGGGGTCTGGTTAGTGCCTGGCACATATAGTTTTGGGTCTGGTAGGGTCTGGTTAGTGCCTGGCACATATAGTTTTGGGTCTGGTAGGGTCTGGTTAGTGCCTGGCACATATAGTTTTGGGTTTGGTGGGGTCTGGTTAGTGCCTGGCACATATAGTTTTGGGTCTGGTGGGGTGTTAGTGTGATGCTTTTGGGGGTGTCTGGCTGCTTTCCTTGGTGAGAGGTCTATCTATCCATAAATATATATATATATATATATATATATATATATATATATATATATATATATATATATATATAATATTGCAGCTGCCTGGACACTATGTACATAGACTTTTTTTATGAAGTGTAACTGGAGCTTATGTGTGGAGTAGGACTTGTATTTACAACATGCTAAAAAGTAATTATTGGCCTTATTTTCGCAGGTCTTATTTTTGGGGGAAAAGGTACTATTGTTGTTATTATTATTATTATTAGTACTCTGATTTCAGTACTGCTGATTACAAGTTACATTTTATTATTTGCATATATCCCTCTGGCAGGTTAATCCTATTTTGTGTATGTTGAGCCTTTATGTATAAACATAACTCTGGTGTCCGGGGTCCTCCACACATACAGACACTGTACCCGGGGGGAGGTCTTGCCAAGGGCCCGGTATGAGAACTTGTAGTCAGTCCACTGGAGTAAGTCTTCACATTATAAGCCTTATAAATCTTCTATATACTGTACAAACGTGAAGACATATTAACACTTTAGTTACAGTAACCGAGGACACTTTATAAAAAGTATTTATACACAGTTATGAATTATTCCTACAAAACAAGGCATCAAGCGGTATATAAGATGGTATGCACTACGGAGGTACTTAGCGAGCACAATCATTAAAGAGGCCCTGTAGTGACACAGCAGAGAATGCAGAAAGTTAAGGGTACCCCGTTTCATGATCATTTTCCTGGTTTCAGCATCAGAACCACTTCCTATATCTATATATTGCTTTATATTGGTCTGCAGCCCCGCCCTCCCAGTGGGGTTTAGCCTAGGCTAATTAGATATGTAAATACCCCCTCCCCCATAGAGCATTGTGGGAGACCAGGTATATTCTCTACTGGCTTCAGAATTCTCAGAAATAAACATTCCGGAGAGCTGCACCTGTCAGCAGTAAAGATGTCCCCACCTGTGATGAATTTCGAGCTTTAAATCGGGGAGGGGAAATTATTTTACAACGGGGAAACATTGACCAAATAATTTATAAATGACTATTGCAAAAAAAAAAAAAAGTTTTAATTATTAGGTTATATTCACTACAGGTCCTCTTTAATAAAGGGAAATGTGCCATAATGATGAGGATCAATGACCTATATCACACTCCTTGATCAACACTGGTTGAAAATATGTATGATAAATTAGACATCTGATTAAACTTTCATAAAGCTACACGTTAAAGCAGTATAAAACCCTGACATAATATTGAATAAAAACACGTTCTCCTACTTTTTATATGCCATACGGTTATCATATTTGCTTTTGTGCATAAGTATTATTATTCATTTAGAAATTACAAGTTCCCAAAAGTACAGTTTTTTGCTTTGAGAGCTGCCTTTGCATTTTATTCATCACTGGTTTTATTCATTATGTATTGAAGGCAGAAATGCTTTGAGGGTCTGTGTCCAGGAGCTTCTGCACAGTCAGAGAATGTGTCACATTCCTCACTTCATATAATTAAGTAAACACAAGATAACATTATCTCTACTTCGGATGAGTCAAGATTTCTTTGCACTGAACGTCCAAGCTCTGTGTTTAACTAATTGAATGCTGTTTAAAGTGGACCCAAATTAAAAATACAAGATTTCAGAAATAAAATCTATTTTCTAGCTTATAATAAAAAAGAGCAGCCTTTTTTCAGCTGCATGATGACAAATATAAATTATTTTACATTTATGGGAGGAACCCCTCCCTTGCTATCATATTGCTGGGACAGAATACGGCAGACTGGTGGAGGAGATGAAAAACAAATCACAGGCTGCTACTGATGATGTCACAGGGGAGGTGATCTCAGCTTGTGTGAGATTTCACATAGACCACGCCCCTATGAGGGAGGGTAGCTGATGACAAACACGCCCATGATCTAAAACCTCCTACTAAGCTCAGAAGTAATGGCTGCCACCTGTATAACCCTAGTTAAGAGAAGGGTGAAAAGCATGCACTGAAATGCTCATAGGCTTGAAGGAGTGTTTATTTATCTTTGTATGTGTCAGAGTGGTGCAACTAAATATTTTGAATTAAAACATTTTTTGGTTTGGGTCCGCTTTAAAGAGAAACTCCAACCTAGAATTGAACTTTATCCCAATCAGTAGCTGATACCCCCTTTTACATGAGAAATATAATGCTTTTCACAAACAGACCATCAGGGGGCGCTGTATGACTCATTTTGTGCTGAAACCCCTCCCACAAGAAGCTCTGGGACCGCGGTACTTTTGGCAGCTTGTAACAATGTTCACAGACAGGAATTAGCTGTTTGCAGCTGTCTCTAACAGCCAAAACAGCTAGGAGCAGCTACATAACCTGCCCACAGTAACAATGTCACCATGTGATGAATGTCAGAATGTAAATCAGGGATTTAAAAAAGATTTTACAATGGGCAAACACTGACTAAATCATTTATACATAATTATTGTAAAAATGAAGCACTTTTTTTTTACTACATTATTTTCACTGGAGTTCCTCTTTAAGTAAAAAAAAATGGTGGTAGTCTATAATATGCTGTAAATAATTTTTAGAGCAAATAAGGAATGCTGGGTTATATTCCGCTATAATGTCAAAGTTCAATGACAAGCAGATAATGGAATAGACATTTCAGATTGTCATTGCGGATTGCGTACAATGTACCTTGCAGAAAGTGCAAAGCATAAGTGACATTCTAGTGCTAAGTGCTCTGATTCAAGAGAGACCTGAACTGATGTCACAGGGAACTCTGACCCCGCCCACATACGGAGACCAGCTGATGCCAAAATCCACCTGAAATGATCAAACTCATTGAGATCGAGACCTGGAATATTCTGCACACATTGAACAGTTCTAAAACTTTCAATCACTTTTGCTTCAATAGTTTAAGAAGACAGCTTTAAAATCTATAGGTATGTGGTCAGTAATGAACTGAAAATTTTGGAATGGAGTCTCTTCCCCCCCCCCCATTTAGCACTCAGAATTGTTAGAGCTACTTCAGGCTTTTATTGTTGTCCGTGTCCCACCTAGTTTCATTTCACTTCCTGTTTCTCAAATTCTAAGTCGGAAATATAAAAATCCACCAGAGGCTCTGGCCATTCATGTTCACCAGCTTGCTCAATGTAAAGGTCCATGCCCAGCCAACATTGTGTAACTCGTTACGCAAGAATGAGGTAAATGATGATGGGTAGAGACAGTCAGTGCTTGTTCCTTGTAAAAGACAGATCACGTCAGAAATGATTGTTTAACAACTCGTGTGTGCAGATCATTAAACAATGTCTCTGTTAAGCTTAATGGAACTTCCCCCATCGTTTGATGATCTAATTCTTCACGTAATGTTCATCCGTGTTTTCACGTCACTTAAGATCCGTGGGAGTTTAGCTTCCGTAGGAGTCTGTTCTGGAAAGAAAAACACGTTTCCAGACGGGTTTGGTAAAATGCATATTACCAATCCACAATCTAGAGAATGTCCTTTAGGCCCGGGATGCACTAGCAGTGCTTTTCTAAGCGAATGTGATTTGGAAAGCTCTTGCTCATGTAATGCTATCATCCCTCATGTGAGAACACACTCATAGCATTACATCAGCAAGAGCTTTACAAATCACAAGCACTCAGAAAAGCACTGCTAGTGGGTTCCAGACCTTTGACAGATAAAGCAAAACTGGATCTTTTTGACCATTTGGATCATCTGTCTATACAGGGAAAAGAACATTTACCGTACCTACTGTGAAACCTGGTGGAGGCGCAGTTATATTGTCTGTGCAGGAAGCAATGGAATCCCAAACTCTGAAGGAAAACTTATTGCCCACTGTCGGTTAGCTTTGTGACGGTCACAGCTAATGGATCCTCCCAACAGAATAACAACCCCAAACATATAGCTAAAAACGCCCAAGAATGACTAAGAGAAAAATATTGGATTATTCTGCAGAGGCTTTCTGTGAGCCTTGATTTGTATCCCACGGAATATGTGGAATGGAATAAAAGAAGCAGCATGAAGAAGCCCCCAATAAAGCGGACATAGGTTTATGCCAGTTCCTCAGGAAGAGGCAGCCAAACTACCTGCTGGCTGGGCCGGAAGTCTTGCTGAGAGCTGCAGGAACCGCTTGTCTGCAGTGATTGCAGGACAGTATTGGGGTCCTGTCATTTCTGTCAGGCCATTTTCATGGGTTACTATTCGAGATATTCTGGTAAATCTAAAGTACGGATTAAACAATGATATGGAATAAGTATTAGACACAAATGGCCTCAACTCTGGTAGTTATGTGAGGTAAATATTTTTTTGTAGGTAAAATACCTCATGCTGTATTTTCCTCTTTTTTAGAAATTCTGAAATATTTTTCTCCATTTCCGAATATGAGTAAAATGCATAACGAGAGGTAAAACATGAGGTATTTCAGCGGTAAGCATGCAGTTTTTTGAGGGACAAAGGTGTATTTGATTATGTAGCAACCTATGAAATATGAGGTAATTCATCAGGTAATTTGCATTCATTTTACCAAAAAATTGCTATTCTTATGGAAATTAGGGGGCATGTTGGCACTTAATTTACCGATCAGTTTAAGACCTACCTGGAGGTAAAGTCAATTTAAATGCATTTTGCAGTTATTAGTGGAGTTTCTAGAGCTGTTCCAATTCAGGCTGTGTAATAGAAAAGAATAGTAGAAATAATACTGCAAATATTTACTGGATTTTTTTTTCTTCATAAGGAATGCCTATAAACATACTATTTACCGCATCAGGTAAAATGGGACTAAAACCTACCAGAATTGCTAAATGCTATTACCTCATGAGGTAAATTACCTCACATGAAGTAATTTGTTTAGTAAACCAAATTGAGGCCATTTACTGAACAGTGTTCAGTGCTCAGGAGAAAAGCCTTTGTTGGTAATGACAGCCCCCCAGTATGGAGAGACTAGCCGCCTGCATTGTGATCTTTGCTGTTCCTCCACACAGACTGTCTTCAGATCTTGAAGCTTTCGGGGCTTCCTATGAACCCTGATCTTCAGTTCTTGCCATAAATTTGAACAAGTTTAGTTTTTGACTTGGCCGTTCTAGAAGCTTTATTTTAGTTTTCTTTGAAACCCTTTAAAGAGAATCTGTACTATCCGATTTGTACAATAAAAACATACTAATCGAGTCACTGTGATCTCCTAGATGCCTCTTTGTCGTTTCTGCTGCTCCCCGCAGCAATCCTGGCTTTTAATCACTAGTTTTAGGCAGGGTTTACAAACCAAAAACATGGCCGCTAACCAAAATGTCCTTCTCAAAAAATAGGCATATTGTGATAAAGTTGATTATTATCTGTAATGTACTGATAAACATTAGACTTTCATATATTTTAGATTCATTACACAGAACTGAAGTAGTTCAGGCCTTTTATTGTTATAATATTGATGATTTTGGCATACAGCTCATAAAAACCCAAACTTCCTATCTCAAAAAATTAGCATATCATGAAAAGGTTCTCTAAACGAGCTATTAACCTAATCATCTGAATCAACTAATTCACTCTAAACACCTGCAAAAGATGCCTGAGACTTTTAAAAACTCCCAGCCCGGTTCATTACTCAAAACCACAATCATGGGTAAGACTGCCGACCTGACTGCTGTCCACAAGGCCATCATTGACACCCTCAAGCAAGAGGGTAAGACGCAGAAAGAAATTTCTGAACGAATAGGCTGTTCCCAGAGTGCTGTATCAAGGCACGTCAGTGGGAAGGAAAAAGTGTGGCAGAAAACGCACAATGAGAAGAGGTGGATTAGAGCACTTGTGAGGGAGGGGTGGTAGGCCAGAGTGAAAAGGTGAGTTTTGAGGGCCTTCTTGAAGATATTGAAGCATTGTGCTGCCCTAATGGGGGGAGGTTGGAAGTTCCATAATGTTGGAGCAGCTCTTGAGAAGTCCTGGAGGCATGCATAGGACAGTAATGCAGACTATAGTCTGTGCCCCACGCACAGGTAATTCAGGGAACCGGAATTTGCTGGACCCCAAATTTCTTCCCCCTCCAAGTTGAGACGACAGAGGGGGAATAGTATTTAGCAGTCGGTTATCTCACCGTGCTCCAAACTGCCGCTTGTGCTCCTGTGGGAATAGAGCAGCTAAGGAGGCTGAAATGGTGTGTGTTGTGTAGTCTAGAGCTGGGAGGATTCTGTAGACTTTCGGCTGCTCCTGCTGGTGGCTGCCACACGATCTGCATGACAAAGTATTTTATCGCCCATGTATCAGTGACAGCTCTTTAGATGAATGTGTTGGAGACGCCTGATGACTGGCCAGAGATGATTAACCAGCCCGGGGATTCTGGTCATGTCTGAACACGAGACCAGCAATGCTTCACCAGCCTTGTTTTCTGCACTTACTACGGGGGAGCGGAACTCAACCCAGCGGCTTTATCTGGTAACCGTTTCATTTCTCTTTATCCATCCTGACGCTAATTAATGACCTGAAGCAGCTCCCAGGCGGCTTGGTATGCAGAGCTTGGGTTTGTGTTGGAGGCACCTTGCTTGGAAACTAGAATTCGGTGGCAAGTAGACATGGGCACCGAACGCTGGGCAGTGAAGCAAAAATGGAGGTCGGAAGAGATTTATCATTCAGGGGATCAGAACAGCCAGAGGGCTCGGGGTGTCCCAGAACCACTAGGAAGGTATAATGGGGCTAAAAGAGGATGAAAGCCCAACACTCAGCTTTGAGTGAACATCTGTGGTTACCCACAATGCACTGCTGCTGAATATGCAAATTATCTCTTTATGCCCCTGTAGCCAGGCTTACATCCAGAACTGCTGGTGTATAGCACGCTTATATCCTATACATGTTACAGAGCCACATCAACCCAGCATGCTGAAAGCCTGTTTCTGAGTTTTTGTCTTCATCAGTGCATGGCAGGGATTGATATGGTTGTATGGAATAGGGCTTGGACCAGTACAACAGAATACCCAAGCAACTCGGGCTGACTCAAAGCCTCTAGGAAAGTATAGGGGATTAAGAGACCAAAAAGTCACACTAAAAAGCTATTTGCAATAATTCTGCTTTAAAGGACAATTGAAATGAGAGGGGTATGGAGGCTGCCATTTTATTTCGTTTTAACCACTTTACCACTAAGGGGTTTTTCCTCTTATGGACCAAAGCAATTTTCACCCTTCAGTGCTCCTCCCTTTCATTTGCCAATAACTTTATCACTATTTATCACAACAAAATGTTCTATATCTTTTTTTCGCCAACAATTGGGCTTTCTTTGGGTGGTACATTTTGCTCAGAACTATTTTATTCTAAATGCATTTTACAGTACACTGTAGCCGGGTAGTAGCAGAGCAGCCAATCGCCGCTCTGAGTGTCACATGGCAGCCTTTTGGCACTTATAGCAACCCTTATATAAGGTTTTCCAGGTCTCCTGCACTGGATGACATCATCAACACACATGTGATGCTGCGCTCTCTAGTGGCTTTTGTGGGAAGAGCAGCCGTGTCACTTCCTGTGTCCAAAAATCCACCGACTCCGACTCCTCAGTTTAGGATTCCTCCGACTCCACGACTCCGACTCCTCTAATTTGCATATTACAATGTTGTTGATTAAAAGTATGTAACATGAAATTCGTCTCTTAACTGCCAACGCTTAGGAATTTTACAAGACAACTGAAGTGAGAAGGATATGTAGACTACTATATTTATTCCCTTTAGACTAAAACTAGTCCTTGGTAAGAGTACTTGTAAAAGGTACAAACCGGAACAAAGAACATCTATCAGGCCCTAGGCAATGTAAGTGTGGGTACATGTAAGAATGATGTGCAGGTACTCTGCAGGGGAATGAGGAGATTCTTCCTCTATTACACATTCTTCATGCACAATCTGAACAAGGTTTATGGGTGACAGACAACACCTCTGTGTTCAATGTGCACAACATTCTCAGTGGATTCCCTGTAGCTCTGTGGGGAGTGCATATGTAGAGTATAGTACTACTGTGTAACAAAGTAAACCTGAGACAGATGAAATTAAAGTTTTATACATACCTGGGGCTTCCTCCAGCCCCCTTCAGGATAATCAGTCCCTCGTTGTCCTCCTCCACCACCTGGATCTTCTGCTATGAGTCCAGGTACTTGAGCCATTCAGGCGTAGTGCGCATGCACACACTCCGCCGCCAGGAGCATACTACACCTGTGCAGCACTATTGCGCAGGTGCAGAATGTTCCTGGCTGTGGGAGCGGCATGCGGCCGGACAGCGCTGACTGGCTGAATTACCAGGACTCATAGCAGAAGAGGCGGGTGGTGGAGGACAGCGAGGGACTGATTAGCCTGAAGGGGGCTGGAGGAAGCCCCAGGTATGTATAAAACTTTACTTTTCATCCGTCTCAGTTACCCTTTAATTTGTAGTCACCAAACCAAATTTTAATAACATATCACATTATTTGATTTCATCAGCAAAGGGAGTGCATACATTTGCATAAATCAGCATCAATGCAGAATTATTTCCATTTCGTTGACCATCTCTATTAGTGACACAGCTACACATCAGGCTTTATTCTTACAGCATAGATGTTATTTAGTATATATAAGAGATTCCTGTGTACACATCATATATACAGTCACAATCAGATATGTATATCTGACCTTAAAAATACGGGGACTGCTTTATTGAAGCAGCACAAGTAACTAATTTTGATTGGTTTATTTCATTTTTGTGGACTAAGCACAGCTATTACTGTATATATACTGCATATATACATTATTTTTAATGACTATTATCTGAGAAATAGAACATTTTATCATATTTTCTATTTTAATTACAGTTACAAATTCATTAGGAGTCGGAGTCGGTGCATTTTTTCCCGACTCTGACTCCGACTCCAGGCACCCAAAATTGCCCGACTCTCCGACTCCGACTCCACAGCCCTGACTAATTCACCTCCTTTACATCGGGCATCTGTCTGGAGAGGTGGTTTGCCCCCTGTGTAGGCACAAAGTCACACCCTTGTCCTGCAGTGTCACAGCGGAGCTGGCGCTACTGCACACCATCGTCAAGAGCAGGGAGGAAATTCATCCAATGGTTTCAGAGGACTATAGAAAGCAGCCCTCAAGTGATCCCTGAAACTCACAGGGATTGTATTCATTAGTTGGTAAAGTGGCCGAGAGACGACGCCCAAATTACGATAAAAAACGCACAATTTGTCTGCCAACACTGGCTGGCAATCCTTTCACCTTCCCTGCAGTAGAAACCTTACCGAAGTCTGTCTCTGACTGTTTCTTTGATGTATAAGTGCTCCAGAAAACAGCAACCCAAGCTGGTTTGGAGAACATAGAGAGGCTCTTTTTTTTATAGATAACAAGTGAGGTTTCTTAAAGGGGAACTTCGGCCTAAACAAACATACTGTCATCAAGTTACATTAGTTATGTTAATTAGAGTAGATAGGTAATATAATCTCTTACCCACCCTGTTTTAAAAGAACAGGCAAATGTTTGTGATTCATGGGGGCTGCCATCTTTGTCATGGGGGCAGCCATCTTTTTGGTTGAAAGGAGGAGACAAGGAGCAGGAGACACAGTTCCAACTATCCTGTGTCCTGATTACCCCTCCCAGCTGCACACGCTAGGCTTCAAATGTCAAATTCAAAATGTCAAAAAAAAAAAATTGCACCAAAACAGCAGAAAGAGAACAACAAAATCAGAAATCCCATCATGCTTTGCACAGCATCAGGGAAAAAAGCCCGGGCAGTTTTCTTCTGTGCAGCTAAAAATGAGGTTTGTATAAGAGAAACAAAGTTCTGATGCTGTGAAACTGTTAAAGAAACACAAAGCCTTTCCAGTGCTGCTGAGTCGATTTTTAGTCCGGATGTTCACTTTAACTCTTCCTGTGCTGGAAACAATATGAGACTCTTTTTGTTGCTGCTAATGTTCTATTACTTAGCTGTACTACACATACAATTCATTATATCATACGTTTATTTTCGCTTCAGATTCCTTTTAAAGGACCCCTATCGCGAAAAAGTGTAACATTTAAAATAAATGTAATTATATACAAATAAGATGCATTTCTCCCAAAGTAAAATGAGCCATAAATTACTTTTCTCCTATGTTGCTGTCACTTACAGTAGGTAGTAGAAATCTGACAGAAGCGACAAATTTTGGGCTAGTCCATCTCTTCATGGGGGATTCTCAGCAAGGCTTTTATTCTTTATAAAGAGGGAAAAGATTTATACAAAGATGCTGGCCAGCCTCCCTGCTCACCGTACACTTTGTGTGGCAGTTGGATGGAGCAACTGCCATTCACTAAGTGCTTTTGAAAATACAGAAAACATGAGAATCCCCCACAAGCAGATGAGCTGGTCTAAAACCTGTCAGTTCTGTCAGATTTGTGTTACCTACTGTAAGTAGGTATATATATATATTTGTATATGTGTACAAGTACAGTACTTTAAATTTTACGATTTTCGTGATAGGGGGCCTTTAACTACTCGAAGACCGTGGCGGCAGCCCCAGGACCGCCTAACGCCAATTGGCGTCAGGTCCTGGAGCCGGCTGCTGAAGGAGATTGCGCGAGCATCTTGGGGGGCAGAGCTCCACCCCATCTTCAGTCTCCAAGCGGCTCTTGCCGCTCGGGAGACTGTTAGACGGCGTGATCACCGTCTATTTACGTGGTGCAGCGCTGCGATCAGCAGCAGCACTGTACTGGGGACAGCCGTGTGACACAGTTGTCCCTCTGGGGGACAAGAGAGCGATCGGCTCTCATAGGCAGAAGCCTATGACAGCCGATCGTGTGATTGGCTGGCTGGGAGGAGGGAGGGGATTGGAGAAAAAAAAAAACATACATAGTAAAAAATATTAAAAAAATATGAACATAAATATTTATAAAAAAATAAAATAAACACTGGAGGGGCGATCAGACCCCACCAACAGAGAGCTCTGTTGGTGGGGAGAAAAGGGGGAATGGATCACTTGTGTGCTGTGTTGTGCGGCCCAGCAGCTGTGCCTTAAAGCTGCAGTGGCCAATTATGAAAAAAACAGCCTGGTCTTTAGGGGGGTTTACCACTGTGGTCCTCAAGTGGTAAATTACATGTACACATCTGTGCAGTCTGGATGATACTGTAGCGTTACAGCCATTCACAAGCAAAATATAACAAATATATATATACTGTGGCAATTTGGTATTGTACTTACTGTATATGTGCCCCTGTGTTTTTGTATGGTTTTAAATATATTGTAACATGATTCAATAAAACTGATTTATATTGTGGGTACTAGTGTAGTGGTTCTTCATAGGGTCTACTTTCCTCTCTTTTTTTTGTATTTTGTATATTGATCCTTTCTGCTCACTACTTATTCTGGATATATATTTTTTTGCACTTAATGTTGGCAGCTTTTGAAATATATTTTTACTTTAGTGGATGGTGCGTACCCAGTTTGCAGTTTGAGCCATGCACAAGCAAGTCACAGATGACAGGCAATTCCCTCAGTAATCAGGCAGCAGCTTACACAGGAAGCATAGGTCTCACCAGGTAAAGCAGGTCCAGTACTGATAGTGTGCTCCTCTGTCCACATGTCTGTGCAGCCTGGATGATGCTGTAGTGTTGCAGCCATGCACAAGCAAGTCACAGATGACAGTCAGTTCCCTCAGTGATCAGGCAACAGCTAACACAGGAAGAATAGGTCTCACCAGCAGATGCAGGCACAGTACTGATAGCGTGCTCCTCTATCCACGTCTGTGCAGCCTGGATGATGCTGTAGCATTGCAGCCATGCACAAGCAAGTCACAGATGACAGGAAATTCCCTCAGTGATCAGGCAGCAGCTTGCACAGGAAGCATAGGTCTCACCAGGTAATGCAGGTACAGTACTGATAGCGTGCTCTTCTGTCTACATGTCTGTGCAGCCTGTATGATACTGTAGCGTTGAAGCCATGCACAAGCAAGTCACAGATAACAGGAAATTCCCTCAGTGATCAGGGAGCAGCTTGCACAGGAAAGTGTCACCAGTTAATGCAGGTACACTACTGATGGTGTGCTCCTCTGTCCACATTTCTGTGCAGCCTGGATTATGCTGTAGCATTGCAGCCATGCACAAGCAAGTTACAGGTGATAGGCAGTTCCCTCAGTAATCAGGCAGCTGCTTACACAGTCTCCGAATGACGTATGATGCAGCATGCCCCGCCCACTTTACGCTATAGCTGGATACAGAACACTGCAGGGGCCAAAAGACAGGTTTACATAAACCTGTGTAACAGAAGTTCTATTATATCCGGGTTTACTATACTACATGTTACTCCCATATACTTATAATGGGGCTTGGCCGGGACATTAGTTTACTATACCTGAGTGTTAACTATATCAGAGTTTACTATAACGGGATTATACTGTATTGAGACTTTTCTCCAGACGAGTTGTTTCTAACCTGTTAGATGTTATTTCTCAGTTCCAGTAAGAATGTCTCTTCACCAGGGAGGACCTGGCACTGTCTGACATTGATGATTAACCAGCGGTCCTGTGCCACCTGACTGCCCATGCGTGTCTGTGATGCCAGCGGTCGCTCTGGGAACCGGTGTCTCCCCCCTGCGGGTCCTGACTTGTCTGTTCAGTAATATAATCAGTATGTGAGAACTGGAGGATCGGTTATTCTGCACTCTGCCATCTGCGCTGCCGACACTATGAGGGGTACGTTATTATTATTTAGTATTAATATAACGCTGACATCTTCTGCAGCGCTGTAGATATATAGTCTTGTCACTGACTGTCCTCAGAGGAGCTCACAATCTAATCCCTCCCATAGTCCTATGTCTATGTATGTATCGTGTGGTGCATGTATCATAGTCTAGGGCCAATTTAGGGGGAAGCCAATTAATTTATCTGTTTGTGTTTGGGATGTGGGAGGAAACCAGAGTGCCCGGAGGAAACCCACGCAGACATGGGGAGAACGTACAAACTCTGTGCAGATAGTGCCCTGAGTGGGATTCGTACCAGGGGAGCCAGCGCTGCAAGGCATGGGTGCTAATCACTACGCCACTGTGCTACGTTATAAAATTTCAGGCGATTATCAATGCCAGAGCGAGAAACCCCAACAAATGTGGATTAGATTCAGAGTACCTGCTCCAGTTCCCCCCAGTCTAGTTCCACTCCCTGCCCTGGGCTTGGTATATCTGCTGTGGTGTGTGATGTGTGTTGTCTGCAGGTTTGTGCTGCTGTTTCATCTTGCATCTCTGTCCCCATCTCTGTGTCTGGGGGGGTCATACATTGTCTCTCTCGTTTGGGGTAGATCTGCCTCACAGGTGCTGCTCAGGGGGGGTCGCGTATCGCTATGTCTGCCTGCGGAATAGTTGGTGGCCCATAGGCAATTAACTTTTTCTTCTGAGTTTTCTCCTAGGAGATTTGCAAGAATTCAGCTATAAGTGAACATTTTTGGCTACCCACAATGCACCACTACTGAATATGCAAATTCTCTTTTCGCCCCTGTAAGCCAGACAAGCATCCAGAACCGCTGGTGTATAGCAAGCCTATAGCTTTAAATATTACACAGCCACACCAACCCCATATTACCTGTGGTGTGGCTGGGTATTACTTAAAGCTATAGGCTTGCTATACACCAGCGGCTCTGTAACATGTATAAGCTATAGGCTCGCTATACACCAGCAGCTCTATAACATGTATAAGCTATAGGCTCGCTATACACCGCGGTTCTGGATGCTTGTCTGGCTTACAGGGGCGAAATGGGATAATTTGCATATTCAGTAGTGGTGCATTGTGGGTAGCCACAAATGTTCACTCATAGCTGAATTATTGAAAATTTCTTTCTGTTTTAAAGGGGAACTGAAGTAAGAGGTACACAGAGGCTGACATATTTATTTCCTTTTAATCAATACCAGTTGCCTGGCAGCCCTGCTGGTCTATTTCTCTGCAGTAGTATCTGAATAACACCAGAAACAAGCATGCAGCTAATCTTGTCAGGTGTGACTTTAAAGTCTGAAACACCTGGTCTGCTGCATGCTTGTTCAGGGGCTATGGCTGATAGTATTAGAGGCAGAGGATCAGCAGGGCAGCCAGGCAACTGGTATTGATTAAAAGGAAATAAATATGGCAGCCTCCGTATACCTCTCTCTTCAGTTCCCCTTTAAGAAGACGAATTTCACCAAGCATTGCTTATTAGTAGGAGGGCTTTTTGGTCCCTTTTATCCCCCTATACAGTCCTAGTGGTTTGGGTCACCCCGAGCTGCAAGGTTACTCTGTTCTCCTAGGAGATGAGTTTTCATCTTCTATTTAAAATAACTTTTAGCTTTTTGCAATAGAAGTACCAACCTTTTGGCTAAGATCAGGTGTAGTATCTGTTATCAGTTTCAGGGATGTAGGTTTCTGAGACTCGGGGGATGGGAGGGTTCCCTTGAACGAGCGATCAGGGGGTGTAGTCTGGTCCTCAGATCCTTTAGTAGAGAGGTCCGTTCTCATGCATACACTTGCAGATTCTGACTGAATGGATCTACCATGATTGAGGCTGAAGGGCTGAGGACTTTGCTGAGGCATACTGCCTCTGGAAGTGGCGCTCCAGGAGTGCCTGAAAAAACCTGGGGCCTGGGAAACCCTGTGACGGAGTAAGGCACTAAGATCTGTACTAGCTGTATGCTTGGACAACTAACTCAGCTTCCCGGCCTTTTGGCTAGGGAGAGTGCTGAATTTTTATAACGCCAGCCGCAAGGTCGAGGCCAGCTTGCTGGCACTGGGGACTCCAGTCCCCCAACTAGAGGCTCCTTCTCGGGGGAGCCGACCCTGGCCAGTGGGCAACCACGTGGCAAGTCGGGGTCCTCCAATCCTTCGGAGGACCCCAAAGCCCTCTGCACCGGGAGCCCTGCTTTTGTGGGTCCTGGGGCTGCTCATGCACGTTTTTGTGGGATGTTTATGCACTTCCACCCTTTCCGTGCATGGGCGTAAAGCCTTGCTTACTCTGGGCTCCTGTTGTGCGCAACAGGAGCCAAGTAGGTGGAGACGTTCCATCAAAATTATTTCAAGTATTTACTTGCTTGCCGGTGATTTTTATTGACAGGTTTGATATGATCATTTAGGAGAAAATTTGGGAAAAAAGTGAATTGCATACGGGCCACTGTTCTTTGCTTTTGGAAGCAATTCTATAGATATTTCCCAACCTCCTATAAATGCCTGGGGCTGCTTTCTTCAGATGCCTGGGCAGTTGGAGGAGGTTGATTAAAGGGACCACTCCATTGAAAAAAGTAAGCAGTAAATATCTGACAGAACCGACAGGTTTTGGACTAGTCCATCTGCTCATGGGGGATTCTATTGGTTTTCTTTGTTTTCAAAAGCATACCCTGAACGGCAGTTGCTAAGTCTAACTGCCAAAGTAATGTGCAAAGGAGTAAGGAGGCTGACTGGTATCTTACTATTATGGTGGTTAAACTGAAGTCCAGGAAATGCTTTTTAAAACAAAGAAAACCCTGATAATCCCCCATTAGGAGATGGACTAGTACAAAATCTGTCAGTTCTGTCAGATTTTAGTGTAGAACGGGAAAGAGTAGGATTCCAGCACTCAAAAGAGATTGCAACAGGGGGTTAGGTTGGACTATGCTGTGCTGTAGACTGTGTGGGTATGAATCCCTTTAAATTGCGTGCTCCGGCACAATGAAGGAATGAGGTTTCAAACTTGTAGCAACAGAGAGAGAGAGTGTAAAGCCAGCACTGCAATTGGGGTAATTTATTGGTAAAAATCAAAGCACTTACAGTCAAGTAGCAGCTGGATGCTATGGCAGGTTAAGTGGGCTAACAGCGCTTGTTCACCGCAATGGGGAGAGTACACTCCCCATTGCGGTGAACAAGCGCTGTTAGCGCGAAACGGACGTCCGCAGGGGGACACAGACCTGGCGCCCACTTAACCTGCCATAGCATCCAACTGCTACTTGACTGTAAGTGCTTTGATTTTTACCAATAAATTACCCCAATTGCAGTGCTGGCTTTACACTCTCTCTCTCTATCTGTCAGATTTTATCTGCCAATTTTTTAAAGCTGGAGTAGTCCATTTTAATGCCGTTTGTCGAGCAGTTTGGCTGCCGGCCACAAGCGCCATTCGCTGATATTACATACGGAACTTTTGCACAACTTTCTGCAGCGCTGCGATCGATATCAGAGACAATATCGCCTGAAACCTTCACTGATTTCTAATGCTGCAAAGTGGTAGAACAGGACAACGACGGATATCAGATACTGATGATCTATGTGGTCTGCCGCTGTTTGTATAGGATATACAGTTTTCTTATTTTTTTGTTTATGTATTGTTTAAAAGGAAACATCCATATCCCTCTCCGTTTAGGTTCCCTTTAAGAATTTAATTTACTCATCACCTGTGTCTGATAAATACTTAATAGCTTTTTCAGTATAATTTGTCAGTAAATAGGGTGTGTGTTACACAAATTAGCCTATGTAGGTAAAAGTACATCTATGGAGATTGTACTAGTGATATCATCTGTCATCTGATAATCTTACTGCTATTGTACATTGATCTGTACATAAATTACCAAACGGAGTTATATTAGATGTGATCAGTCTGTCCAGCAAGGGCTGGGTCTCGGTGTGTATGAGGGTGCAGGATGGGCAGATACGTCATTTCGGTATATGTCCTATAGTCTGTCTGTCTGTCTCTCTCTCCCTCTTTATGCTGGGAATACACAGCTCCATTCTGAGCCATTACGATGGCTGGATAGATAATTTCCGACATGTCAGATCTCCCACCCGATCGTTTCCCCGCTCGGTTCCGGATTGAGGAGGACAATGAAAAAAGATAAGGAAAACGAGCGGAAAGATAAGAGAATTGCCTGCGGAATCGAGCGGGAGAATAGAGCGGCAAAATCGAGGCTTGTATGCCCAGCATTAGGTGTCACACAGTGGCTGGACAGCTCTTCCTGTTTAGTAAGCCAGCACCTATTGAGCAAGGACTCCTTAGGCAAGACTCCCTAAAACTGCGACTGCCTATATAGCGCCCCCTAGTGGCTGAAGCTCTGGCCTAACACTGCTGCTGCCTGTAGAGTGCCCCCTAGTGGCTGCAGCTCTGGCCTAACACTGCTACTGCCTATAGAGCTCCCCCTAGTGGCTGCAGCTCTGGCCTAACACTGCTACTGCCTATAGAGCTCCCCCTAGTGGCTGCAGCTCTGGCCTAACACTGCTACTGCCTATAGAGCGCCCCCTAGTGACTGCAGCTCTGGCCTAACACTGCTACTGCCTATAGAGCTCCCCCTAGTGACTGCAGCTCTGGCCTAACACTGCTACTGTCTATAGAGCACCCCCTAGTGGCTGCAGCTCTGGCCTAACACTGCTACTGCCTATAGAGCGCCCCCTAGTGGCTGCAGCTCTGGCCTAACACTGCTACTGCCTATAGAGCGCCCCCTAGTGGCTGCAGCTCTGACTAAACACTGCTACTGCCTATAGAGCGCCCCCTAGTGGCTGCAGCTCTGGCCTAACACTGCTACTGCCTATAGAGCGCCCCCTAGTGGCTGCAGCTCTGGCCTAACACTGCTACTGCCTATAGAGCTCCCCCTAGTGGCTGCAGCTCTGGCCTAACACTGCTACTGCCTATAGAGCACCCCCTAGTGACTGCAGCTCCGGCCTAACACTGCTACTGCCTATAGAGCTCCCCCTAGTGACTGCAGCTCTGGCCTAACACTGCTGCTGCCTATAGAGCACCCCCTAGTGGCTGCAGCTCTGGCCTAACACTGCTACTGCCTATAGAGCGCCCCCTAGTGGCTGCAGCTCTGGCCTAACACTGCTGCTGCTTATAGAGTGCCCCCTAGTGGCTGCAGCTCTGGCCTAACACTGCTACTGCCTATAGAGCGCCCCCTAGTGGCTGCAGCTCTGGCTTAACACTGCTACTGCCTATAGAGCGCCCCCTAGTGGCTGCAGCTCTGGCCTAACACTGCTACTGCCTATAGAGCGCCCCCTAGTGGCTGCAGCTCTGGCCTAACACTGCTACTTCCTATAGAGTGCCCCCTAGTGGCTGCAGCTCTGGCCTAACACTGCTGCTGCTTATAGAGTGCCCCCTAGTGGCTGCAGCTTTGGCCTAACACTGCTACTGCCTATAGAGCGCCCCCTAGTGGCTGCAGCTCTGGCTTAACACTGCTACTGCCTATAGAGCGCCCCCTAGTGGCTGCAGCTCTGGCCTAACACTGCTACTGCCTATAGAGCGCCCCCTTGTTCCTGCAGCTCTGGCCTAACACTGCTGCTGCTTATAGAGCGCCCCCTAGTGGCTGCAGCTCTGGCCTAACACTGCTACTGCCTATAGAGCGCCCCCTAGTGGCTGCAGCTCTGGCCTAACACTGCTACTGCCTATAGAGCGCCCCCTAGTGGCTGCAGCTCTGGCCTAACACTGCTACTGCCTATAGAGCGCCCCCTTGTGGCTGCAGCTCTGGCCTAACACTGCTACTGCCTATAGAGCGCCCCCTAGTGGCTGCAGCTCTGGCCTAACACTACTACTGCCTATAGAGCACCCCCTAGTGGCTGCAGCTCTGGCCTAACACTACTACTGCCTAAAGAGCGCCCCCTAGTGGCTGCAGCTCTGGCCTAACACTGCTACTGCCTATAGAGCACCCCCTAGTGGCTGCAGCTCTGGCCTAACACTGCTACTGCCTATAGAGAGCCCCCAGTGGCTGCAGCTCTGGCCTAACACTGCTACTGCCTATAGAGCGACACCCTAGTGGCTGCAGCTCTGGCCTAACACTGCTACTTCCTATAGAGCTCCTCCTAGTGGCTGTAGCTCTGGCCTAACACTGCTACTTCCTATAGAGCGCCCCCTAGTGGCTGCAGCTCCGGCCTAACACTGCTACTGCCTATAGAGCGCACCCTAGTGGCTGCAGCTCTGGCCTAACACTGCTACTGCCTATAGAGCACCCCTAGTGGCTGCAGCTCTGGCCTAACACTGCTACTGCCTATAGAGCACCCCTAGTGGCTGCAGCTCTGGCCTAACACTGCTACTGCCTATAGAGCACCCCCTAGTGGCTGCAGCTCTGGCCTAACACCGCTACTGCCTATAGAGCGCCCCCCTAGTGGCTGCAGCTCTGGCCTAACACTGCTACTGCCTATAGAGCGCCCCCTAGTGGCTGCAGCTCTGGCCTAACACTGCTACTGCCTATAGAGCACCCCCTAGTGGCTGAAGCTCTGGCCTAACACTACTACTGCCTATAGAGCGTCCCCTAGTGGCTGCAGCTCCGGCCTAACACTGCTACTGCCTATAGATCGCCCTCTAGTGGCTGCAGCTCTGGCCTAACACTGCTACTTCCTATAGAGCGCCCCCTAGTGGCTGCAGCTCCGGCCTAACACTGCTACTTCCTATAGAGCACCCCCTAGTGGCTGCAGCTCTGGCCTAACACTGCTACTGCCTATAGAGCACCCCCTAGTGGCTGTAGCTCCGGCCTAACACTGCTACTGCCTATAGAGTGCCCCCTAGTGGCTGCAGCTCTGGCCTAACCCTGCTACTGCCTATAGAGCGCCCCCTAGTGGCTGCAGCTCTGGCCTAACGCTGCTACTGCCTATAGAGCGTCCCCTAGTGGCTGCAGCTCTGGCCTAACACTGCTACTGCCTATAGCGCACCCCTAGTGGCTGCAGCTCTGGCCTAACACTGCTACTTCCTATAGAGCGCCCCCTAGTGGCTGCAGCTCCGGCCTAACACTGCTACTGCCTATAGAGCACCCCCTAGTGGCTGCAGCTCTGGCCTAACACTGCTACTGCCTATAGAGCGCACCCTAGTGGCTGCAGCTCTGGCCTAACACTGCTACTGCCTATAGAGCGCCCCCCTAGTGGCTGCAGCTCTGGCCTAACACTGCTACTGCCTATAGAGCGCCTCCTAGTGGCTGCAGCTCTGGCCTAACACTGCTACTGCCTATAGAGCGCACCCTAGTGGCTGCAGCTCTGGCCTAACACTGCTACTGCCTATAGAGCTCCCCCTAGTGACTGCAGCTCTGGCCTAACACTGCTACTGTCTATACAGCGCCCCCTAGTGGCTGCAGCTCTGGCCTAACACTACTACTGCCTATAGAGCACCCCCTAGTGGCTGCAGCTCTGGCCTAACACTGCTACTGCCTATAGAGCACCCCTAGTGGCTGCAGCTCTGGCCTAACACTGCTACTGCCTATAGAGCGCCCCCTAGTGGCTGCAGCTCTGGCTTAACACTGCTACTGCCTATAGAGCGCCCCCTAGTCGCTGCAGCTCTGGCCTAACACTGCTACTGCCTATAGAGCGCCCCCTTGTGGCTGCAGCTCTGGCCTAACACTGCTACTGCCTATAGAGCGCCCCCTAGTGGCTGCAGCTCTGGCCTAACACTGCTACTTCCTATAGAGCGCCCCCTAGTGGCTGCAGCTCTGGCCTAACACTACTACTGCCTATAGAGCACCCCCTAGTGGCTGCAGCTCTGGCCTAACACTGCTACTGCCTATAGAGCGCCCCCTAGTGGCTGCAGCTCTGGCCTAACACTGCTACTGCCTATAGAGCACCCCCTAGTGGCTGCAGCTCTGGCCTAACACTGCTACTGGAGCCCCCTAGTGGCTGCAGCTCTGGCCTAACACTGCTACTGCCTATAGAGCGACACCCTAGTGGCTGCAGCTCTGGCCTAACACTGCTACTTCCTATAGAGCTCCTCCTAGTGGCTGTAGCTCTGGCCTAACACTGCTACTTCCTATGGAGCGCCCCCTAGTGGCTGCAGCTCCGGCCTAACACTGCTACTGCCTATAGAGCGCACCCTAGTGGCTGCAGCTCTGGCCTAACACTGCTACTGCCTATAGAGTGCCCCCTAGTGGCTGCAGCTCTGGCCTAACTCTGCTACTGCCTATAGAGCGCCCCCTAGTGGCTGCAGCTCTGGCCTAACGCTGCTACTGCCTATAGAGCGTCCCCTAGTGGCTGCAGCTCTGGCCTAACACTGCTACTGCCTATAGAGCACCCCCTAGTGGCTTAAGCTCTGGCCTAACACTACTACTGCCTATAGAGCGTCCCCTAGTGGCTGCAGCTCCGGCCTAACACTGCTACTGCCTATAGAGCGCCCCCTAGTGGCTGCAGCTCTGGCCTAACACTGCTACTGCCTATAGAGCGCCCCCTAGTGGCTGCAGCTCCGGCCTAACACTGCTACTGCCTATAGAGCACCCCCTAGTGGCTGCAGCTCTGGCCTAACACTGCTACTGCCTATAGAGCACCCCCTAGTGGCTGCAGCTCCGGCCTAACACTGCTACTGCCTATAGAGCGCCCCCTAGTGGCTGCAGCTCTGGCCTAACCCTGCTACTGCCTATAGAGCGCCCCCTAGTGGCTGCAGCTCTGGCCTAACGCTGCTACTGCCTATAGAGCGTCCCCTAGTGGCTGCAGCTCTGGCCTAACACTGCTACTGTCTATAGAGCACCCCTAGTGGCTGCAGCTCTGGCCTAACACTGCTACTTCCTATAGAGCGCCCCCTAGTGGCTGCAGCTCCGGCCTAACACTGCTACTGCCTATAGAGCACCCCCTAGTGGCTGCAGCTCTGGCCCAACACTGCTACTGCCTATAGAGCGCACCCTAGTGGCTGCAGCTCTGGCCTAACACTGCTACTGCCTATAGAGCGCCCCCCTAGTGGCTGCAGCTCTGGCCTAACACTGCTACTGCCTATAGAGCGCCTCCTAGTGGCTGCAGCTCTGGCCTAACACTGCTACTGCCTATAGAGCGCACCCTAGTGGCTGCATCTCTGGCCTAACACTGCTACTGCCTATAGAGCGCCTCCTAGTGGCTGCAGCTCTGGCCTAACACTGCTACTGCCTATAGAGCGCCCCCTAGTGGCTGCATCTCTGGCCTAACACTGCTACTGCCTATAGAGCTCCCCCTAGTGACTGCAGCTCTGGCCTAACACTGCTACTGTCTATACAGCGCCCCCTAGTGGCTGCAGCTCTGGCCTAACACTGCTACTGCCTATAGAGCGCCCCCCTAGTGGCTGCAGCTCTGGCCTAACACTGCTACTGCCTATAGAGCGCCCCCTAGTGGCTGCAGCTCTGGCCTAACACTGCTACTGCCTATAGAGCGCACCCTAGTGGCTGCATCTCTGGCCTAACACTGCTACTGCCTATAGAGCTCCCCCTAGTGACTGCAGCTCTGGCCTAACACTGCTACTGTCTATACAGCGCCCCCTAGTGGCTGCAGCTCTGGCCTAACACTGCTACTGCCTATAGAGCACCCCCTAGTGGCTGCAGCTCTGGCCTAACACTGCTACTGCCTATAGAGCGCCCCCTTGTGGCTGCAGCTCTGGCCTAACACTGCTACTGCCTATAGAGCGCCCCCTAGTGGCTGCAGCTCTGGCCTAACACTGCTACTGCCTATAGAGCGCCCCCTAGTGGCTGCAGCTCTGGCGCTTTGAGTCCACCAGGAGAAAAGCGTGACAAATCTTATTTGTCGTCACACACCAATTTTCTCATTCAATCCCCTGCAGACTCGATCACTCTGATTTGATTTGCTCAAATCCCTCCAATATATCAGATCAATTCAATTTCTATTGATTTTGACCAAACATTGATTGAAAGGATTGATCGAACAGGTTGGAAATCTGGGTTGATCATGAGTAGACAGGAGAGGCGGTTGATATGTGGCCCTTAGCGTTGCAGTTCAATCGATCGCTGCTGGAATCTATAGAAAGTCAATGTGCTGTGTGTGGGAGGAAATTATCTCTGTCTGTATGGATTCTGCTCCGAGAAGAATCAGTCGTTTTGTCACATTGGTTGGTAATGGCTAGTTTAGTAAAAAAAAATGAATAAAGCTGAGAAATGTGTTTTCCTCTCTCCGTATATTTTCTTTATAATAATAATATTATTATATCTGTGTATCCATGTATAGTGTATCTGTATATCTGTGTATCCATGTATAGTGTATCTGTATATCTGTGTATCCATGTATAGTGTATCTGTATATCTGTGTATCCATGTATAGTGTATCTGTATATCTGTGTATCCATGTATAGTGTATCTGTATATCTGTGTATCCATGTATAGTGTATCTGTGTATCCATGTATAGTGTATCTGTATATCTGTGTATCCATGTATAGTGTATCTGTGTATCCATGTATAGTGTATCTGTGTATCCATGTATAGTGTATCTGTATATCTGTGTATCCATGTATAGTGTATCTGTATATCTGTGTATCCATGTATAGTGTATCTGTATATCTGTGTATCCATGTATAGTGTATCTGTATATCTGTGTATCCATGTATAGTGTATCTGTATATCTGTGTATCCATGTATAGTGTATCTGTATATCTGTGTATCCATGTATAGTGTATCTGTATATCGGCGTATCCATGTATAGTGTATCTGTATATCGGTGTATCCATGTGTGACAATCCAGCCCCGCGATCCCGTCGAGATCTGCTCCCGTTAGCGTACGCAGGAAGTACGGGCGCAGACTGACAACGAGACCGGTTGCTGGATCGTCAGAGGTAAGAAGAAAAGGGCGACAGAGCGTGCCAATCCCGTCTAATCTGCTCCCGTTAGCATACGCAGGAAGTACGGTGAACAGACTGACAATAAAGATTGGTCGCGCAGCTGCCGACAATATGTAATGGGACAAACATCCACCAATCCCGTATTACTAGGCCACTGTTGCCATGCAGGTCTCATGCACTAGAGACTGCTGGAGGCAAATTCACTGTGTGCATAGTAAACGGTTAAGATTGGTTGGAGGTGCCCATACATGTACAATTTTGATTGTATATACAATCTGTAAACTAAAAATATCGATTTCGCGCTGGAAATCGGATAAATACACTGCCACCACTGTCGGGTTGTATGGAGCCGACAGTCTCCAACGCTATCATAATACGGTAGCCAGCCCAATCACGTTCAACACGCTCAAGTCACCGTTCGGGGAATAATCACTTCCGACGGCTTAAAGACTGTGAGCAATGTGACGTTAAAGAAAGGTTACTGGGTCCCTATATGATGCAATCTCGAATTGTATTTATAATCGAGAAACTAAGTTATCGATTTCGCACAGGAAATCGGGTACTAGCTAATCCTAGAAGGAAGAAACGGTTATTTACAACCTAGCTAGCAAATCAACAATTTTAAGCAAATCATAAAACAATGCGGTAGTATGACTGACTCTTCAGAGGGCAGATTCGTTATAGCAGCAATCAGATGACCAGAAAAGGCACAAGACTGAACGATAAAATCGTTAGTTTATTTCTAAACTACATACACACAGCTTATTTTAGAACAGATTGATTGGACAGAGAGAAGAGAGGAAGAGAAACAGAATGTCTGATTATATGCAGTTCAAATACCGTTATTGGTAGTCCATGCGGCAATCGCAAGTCTTTGGCGAAAGTCCCAAAATGGCGGTTGCCATGTGGCCAACAGGCCTTTGTTAGGAAGTTCCAAGAGGGAGGGTTTGCCCGTGTCCTTCCGGGCTGCCAGGATGTTACTAGGCATCAGATTGAAGGTAAAGGACACTGAACTTTTGTGTCATGTCAGTTTTGTTCCTCCCTGTAAGTGGGGGGGAGTTATGACACGTACAAGTCCAGCCTTGTGCAATTTGAATAAGGCAGTGCCCCCTTAGGCAGGGAGAAGTTTGGGCCAATTCATATTTTGCCCGCTCTCGGCATGCCCGTGGGTAATATCAGGAAACCGAATAAATATTCATAGTCAGCACAAGTAGTTGAATCCGTTAATACCAAACACGAGGAGTCTGGATCGCTAATAGCACCGTCCCTCACTTTCACCTTACTGGCACTGGTTCTGAAAGCTCTAGAGGGCTGAAAATCTCTCAGGACCAGTGTCATGTGGAATCTAATAAATTCCGTGAATTTGAGGGGACTGCGATCTTGGGAACACCAGAAATATTACCAAATTGTGTCTATTTATTAAATACAGTTTCTACAGTTCTGTTGAATCCTTGGGTGCCGCCAGATGGCGTGATAAGGATCATTCCTGTCTCCTTTCAACTCAGGCCACAAGGCAGCTATCTTGGACTCATGCTGGGTCGGGGCCGATCAGGCTGGAGAAAGCTACCATTTATGAGCTTCTGTCAACTGATATCTACCCTTCACCTGATGGATGAGGTCATAAACCCCTCAGGGGGTCCCCAGTGCTGGCAGAGAATCTTTTCAACAGGAGGCTAATTACCTGACCCTGAAAAGATTTCTCCAGCCCTTTGGCGAAGGGAAAAAAAAAGTGTATTTAAACCAAAAACTGTCAGTTTGGGTGGTTTGCGCAGAACTAGCGTTGGTAACTCCATGACGCATTCGATATGTCATATCGACGGCGTCACATCTCCTCCCCTTCCAAGATTGGGGAAGGATAGGTTAGCAGGACCTTGACTGAAGCAATACCAACTTGCTACTTGGGCTCAGTACAGCGGGGCAGCCTGGGTTCCACATGACCTTGGGGTTGCCCTTTTTTGTGTTGGTCAGTGGTTTAGCCAGGAGGCTACAGGGCTTCGCAAACGTCCTGTAGTATCCCGCTGTTCCCAGAGAGGCCTGTACCTCTGTCATGACAATCTGATCTGCGTCTGGTTCAACGGTCAGATTGTCAGCTGACAGCTGTCCTAGTACCAGGGATGAGTGATCGCAGTGTTGCTCCCAAGTCGGGGGGAACACAGGGATGTCATCCGGGTACGTGACTGTACAACCGTGCTTGCTCTTCCACAGGTCGTTCCACGCCTGGGGAAAGGTGGCTTGGGCATTCATCATACCAAAAGACATCCGCATCGAGGCGCTTAAGTCCAAGGGCAGGGTGAATGTGGATTCCAGGCGCGCCTCCGGCACGGTTGGAATCTGCCAGTATCTGTTGCTCCAATCCATGATCGTTAGGTAGTTGGCGGATGCCAGCCAATCCAACAGATCACCGAGGGGAGTCACGGGATACGCAACAGTTACTGGGATGTCGTCCGGCATCCTATAGGCCTCACAGAACATGGTGGTCTGTGAGCTAGAGGATTTGCGGAGGACAGACATCTGTAACATCTCCTCATACTTCATCTTCACTTTTGCTTGCACCTCCGGAGAGGCGCTGTAGGGGATCTGCCATAAGGGCTTGTGAGTCCCCGGGTCCCTTCTGTGAACTGCTGTATCCTGCCCAGGGTTGCTGCGAAGATTTCGCTGTGGGGGCGCAGTGCGCTTCAGCGAGGCCTTCTGGGAGTACGAGAGGTGGGGGGTGACTTTCACATCATCCGCCAATTCTCGTGTGGGAGCTATCAAGCCTGGCAGGGGACCTGTGTCTTCCTGTTCTAATTGGCCGTGCTCTCCCAGAACTAACTGCGTTCTATCTGACTGGGCTTCTAACAGATCCACATGGACCGTGCTTTCACCTGGGGTATCAGTTACATGGGGAATGGGTTCACTGGAGTAGTTACCATTCTCCCTGTACACCTGTAGTGGAGCTTCCGCTGCTGGCGGCTTAGCGGTCTGGCCACTATGCGCACGCAGGTTGGAGTCGCTCTGTAGGATCCTCACGGATGTGGGACTACAAGTCTCAGCCAGCTGCCTAGTGTGATCTGAGGTCAGTGGCTGAAAATCAAACTCTCTGGGGTCAGAGCTGACAGGAATGCCTGCAGGCTCTGAGCTCAGGTTACCAACAGTACTGTGTGTGTCTGTCTGCACAGGTATACCACAATAAACATCACCTTTTGGGTAAATCAAAATCAAGTCAATATTGACATTGGTCTGGGGATCAGAGATATCAGGGGAAGTCGAGACTCCTCCAGATAGTCCTGAGCCCAGACTACCGGTGACACTGAAGGCGTCACCCAGCGTACTCTCACAAACATGCACAACATTATCAAAAGCATTTGCATAACATGATATGTCATTTTTAGCATGAGTGTCACCCCCCTGAAAGTCAGAATTGTCAGAGGGAATCCCTGCTGTCAGCTCTGAGTTCATGCGGCTGGCCATAGAGCATGTAATGGCCAAAGAATGTACAGCGTTTATATCACAATTATCACTGACACATGCAATTTCATTAGTAATAACAGGTGCAGAAAGAGATAAAAGACAGTCAGTTGCTGGTACATGTAAATCTGCGGGTACCTCCCGCCCAGCGGCGTTAGGTACAGTAGCATTAGCAGGTAAGGGTTTGACATCTCCCTGTTTTCCCAAAGGCTTGTACAGTACCTGGTGGTCAGGGAGTCCTGCTGGGAACTCCTGCATATCAGTAGGAAATTCCGAAGGGCACATAAGCGTGCCTAGATCAGTGCCAAGCACAGGAGGAGAGGGAAACTCAGCAACAGCCCGCTCTGGAAAACCCACCCCCCATTCGGCCTTCTCGGGACCTGGGATAACAGGGTTGTGGTGGTTGGGCCTGACTTCAGTCAGGGTGAGGAGCTTTTGTGGCAGAATATCTTCCTCTGTGGCAAGGTCGGAACAGACCAAGGAAACATCTGCTTCTGGAGCACTGGAGCAAAAGATGATCTGGTCGTCCACTGGAGCACTGTGAAGATTTCCGGAACCGTAGAGCATCTCTGACACGCTGACAGGCTGTGCAGAGGGTGATGCAGGTGACGGATCAGGGTTGCTAGCCATCTTCGGGCTAGGGACGGTCGTTCTCTTCCTCTTGGGACAGAAGAACTTTATGTGGCCGGTCGAGCCACAAAGATTACACATGCGAATGGCAGGTGTGTCAGACTGGGGTGCAGCAATAGCAGCAGCTGCAGGTCTCAGTGGCACAAAACTCACCGGACCAGGAGGAGCGAATGCAGTAGGCTTACCTCCTTCCAAGTCTTGGGACAGTGTTCTGGGACTGTCCGGCACCAGAGTTCTCTGGCTGTCAGGTACAGGAACCTGATGGTACGCCCTCTCAGAGGTGCATACAGGAAAGTCTTGTTCCGTGCCCTCTTCCATGGCAGGAAGTTTTGCTGTGGGGGTCACGGGTAGAGGTTCGCATCTCTCCACCGAAACACATAGTGAAGAGTGCTGATTTGATTGGGTTAGCTGGGCCAACTCCAATTCACGCTGGAGCCATAGCTCTTCGATCTGGAGATCCCGCTGGCGCAGACACTCTCGGTGCTCCTGGTATCTGCGCAGTTCCTCGCCGGTCAGGTTTGCCAACTCCAATTCACGCTGGAGCCGTAGCTCTTTGTCCTGGAGATCCCACTGGCGCAGTCGCTCTTGGTGCTCTGCTTCACGCTGGAGCATCCGTGCTTCATGCTGGAGCATCTCTGCCTCATGCTGGCGCTGACATTCTTGGAACTCCTGGTACAAGCGCAGATCCTCGCCGGTCAGGTTTGCCAACCACTCCGGGGTTATCAGGACTGCAGGTAATAGAGGCATTAAGCAAGGTGGCGACAAGGATTCCATCTCTGGAGTAATGCCACCAGCTCAGCCTTGTCTGTGCTGCAAGCAGCAATGCCGTGCGATTTGCAGAGGGCTTGCAAGTCAGGAACAAACCAATTCTGGTGAAACTGAACTGAATCAGACATTCAGAAGAGAAGAGTACAAGAGAAAAATAGGGTATAGCAAAGAGAAAGTTAGGAAATGTAGACCAATCTATTGCTATCAATGTGTACCGTTTTGTGCCCAGAACTTCGGTTCTGCAAGACAGGATGCTTAGCGACCACTGTCTTATTATTCTGGTTGCAAAGACTGAGTTTGTCAGATCTTTGCGCTCTGATTTCCCAAAAGCTGGCTATGCCTGGTTTTGGGGTGTGCTATCACCACCACTGCCCACCAATGTGACAATCCAGCCCCGCGATCCCGTCGAGATCTGCTCCCGTTAGCGTACGCAGGAAGTACGGGCGCAGACGGACAACGAGACCGGTTGCTGGATCGTCAGAGGTAAGAAGAAAAGGGCGACAGAGCGTGCCAATCCCGTCTAATCTGCTCCCGTTAGCATACGCAGGAAGTACGGTGAACAGACTGACAATAAAGATTGGTCGCGCAGCTGCCGACAATATGTAATGGGACAAACATCCACCAATCCCGTATTACTAGGCCACTGTTGCCATGCAGGTCTCATGCACTAGAGACTGCTGGAGGCAAATTCACTGTGTGCATAGTAAACGGTTAAGATTGGTTGGAGGTGCCCATACATGTACAATTTTGATTGTATATACAATCTGTAAACTAAAAATATCGATTTCGCGCTGGAAATCGGATAAATACACTGCCACCACTGTCGGGTTGTATGGAGCCGACAGTCTCCAACGCTATCATAATACGGTAGCCAGCCCAATCACGTTCAACACGCTCAAGTCACCGTTCGGGGAATAATCACTTCCGACGGCTTAAAGACTGTGAGCAATGTGACGTTAAAGAAAGGTTACTGGGTCCCTATATGATGCAATCTCGAATTGTATTTATAATCGAGAAACTAAGTTATCGATTTCGCACAGGAAATCGGGTACTAGCTAATCCTAGAAGGAAGAAACGGTTATTTACAACCTAGCTAGCAAATCAACAATTTTAAGCAAATCATAAAACAATGCGGTAGTATGACTGACTCTTCAGAGGGCAGATTCGTTATAGCAGCAATCAGATGACCAGAAAAGGCACAAGACTGAACGATAAAATCGTTAGTTTATTTCTAAACTACATACACACAGCTTATTTTAGAACAGATTGATTGGACAGAGAGAAGAGAGGAAGAGAAACAGAATGTCTGATTATATGCAGTTCAAATACCGTTATTGGTAGTCCATGCGGCAATCGCAAGTCTTTGGCGAAAGTCCCAAAATGGCGGTTGCCATGTGGCCAACAGGCCTTTGTTAGGAAGTTCCAAGAGGGAGGGTTTGCCCGTGTCCTTCCGGGCTGCCAGGATGTTACTAGGCATCAGATTGAAGGTAAAGGACACTGAACTTTTGTGTCATGTCAGTTTTGTTCCTCCCTGTAAGTGGGGGGGAGTTATGACACGTACAAGTCCAGCCTTGTGCAATTTGAATAAGGCAGTGCCCCCTTAGGCAGGGAGAAGTTTGGGCCAATTCATATTTTGCCCGCTCTCGGCATGCCCGTGGGTAATATCAGGAAACCGAATAAATATTCATAGTCAGCACAAGTAGTTGAATCCGTTAATACCAAACACGAGGAGTCTGGATCGCTAATAGCACCGTCCCTCACTTTCACCTTACTGGCACTGGTTCTGAAAGCTCTAGAGGGCTGAAAATCTCTCAGGACCAGTGTCATGTGGAATCTAATAAATTCCGTGAATTTGAGGGGACTGCGATCTTGGGAACACCAGAAATATTACCAAATTGTGTCTATTTATTAAATACAGTTTCTACAGTTCTGTTGAATCCTTGGGTGCCGCCAGATGGCGTGATAAGGATCATTCCTGTCTCCTTTCAACTCAGGCCACAAGGCAGCTATCTTGGACTCATGCTGGGTCGGGGCCGATCAGGCTGGAGAAAGCTACCATTTATGAGCTTCTGTCAACTGATATCTACCCTTCACCTGATGGATGAGGTCATAAACCCCTCAGGGGGTCCCCAGTGCTGGCAGAGAATCTTTTCAACAGGAGGCTAATTACCTGACCCTGAAAAGATTTCTCCAGCCCTTTGGCGAAGGGAAAAAAAAAGTGTATTTAAACCAAAAACTGTCAGTTTGGGTGGTTTGCGCAGAACTAGCGTTGGTAACTCCATGACGCATTCGATATGTCATATCGACGGCGTCACACCATGTATAGTGTATCTGTGTATCCATGTATAGTGTATCTGTATATCGGTGTATCCATGTATAGTGTATCTGTATATCTGTGTATCCATGTATAGTGTATCTGTATATCTGTGTATCCATGTATAGTGTATCTGTATATCTGTGTATCCATGTATAGTGTATCTGTATATCTGTGTATCCATGTATAGTGTATCTGTATATCTGTGTATCCATGTATAGTGTATCTGTATATCTGTGTATCCATGTATAGTGTATCTGTATATCTGTGTATCCATGTATAGTGTATCTGTGTATCCATGTATAGTGTATCTGTGTATCCATGTATAGTGTATCTGTATATCGGTGTATCCATGTATAGTGTATCTGTGTATCCATGTATAGTGTATCTGTGTATCCATGTATAGTGTATCTGTGTATCCATGTATAGTGTATCTGTGTATCCATGTATAGTGTATCTGTGTATCCATGTATAGTGTATCTGTGTATCCATGTATAGTGTATCTGTATATCTGTGTATCCATGTATAGTGTATCTGTATATCCATGTATAGTGTATCTGTGTATCCATGTATAGTGTATCTGTATATCTGTGTATCCATGTATAGTGTATCTGTATATCTGTGCATTAGGTGCGCTCCGCTGCCTCTGTGTAATGCCGTGTCTTGTTGTTGCAGCCGTGTGTGGTCTGGTGGTCGCAGTTCTCGGGCTGGTGAGCTGCTGTTATTCCTCCTGCGACTTTTACAAGGAAGGAACGGTGTCCATCTGCACCTCTTTTCTAAAAGGTCAGGCTGGATTATTATAACTACCTAGAGTGTAAGCTCTTAGGGGCAGTGTTGTCGCCAATAAACAGGAAGTGTAGTGAGAATAGCATTTATAAATTACTTAGTCAGTGTTTGCCCATTGTAAAATCTTTCCTCTCCCTGATTTACATTCTGACATTTATCATTGGTGGTGACATCTTTACTGCTGGCAGGGGCAGCTCTGCGGAATGTTCGTTAACTGAGAATTCTAAAGCCAGTGAAAATGTCTGGTCTTCCAGAATGCTGTGAGGGGAGTATTTGGCATAACTAAGCAGCCTAGACTGTGACATCACTGGGAGGGGCGGGGCTACATAACAGTAAAAGTGGGGATCCCGAATAATATACTGCATTCTATTATATGTCACTACAGGGCCTCTTTACTGCATTCTACTATATGTCACTGCAGGGCCTCTTTACTACATTCAGCTATATCTCACTACAGGGCCTCTTTACTGCATTCTGCTATATGTCACTACAGGGCCTCTTTACTGCATTCTGCTATATGTCACTACTGGGCCTCTTTACTGCATTCTGCTATGTGTCACTACAGGGCCTCTTTACTGCATTCTGCTATATGTCACTACAGGGCCTCTTTACTGCATTCTGCTATATGTCACTGCAGGGCCTCTTTACTACATTCAGCTATATGTCACTACAGGGCATCTTTACTGCATTCTGCTATATTTCACTGCAGGGCCTCTTTATTGCATTCTACTATATGTCACTACAGGGCCTCTTTACTGCATTCTACTATATGTCACTACAGGGCCTCTTTACTGCATTCTGCTATATGTCACTACAGGGCCTCGTTACTGCATTCTGCTATATGTCACTGCAGGGCCTCTTTACTGCATTCTCCTATATGTCACTACAGGGCCTCTTCACTGCATTCTCCTATATGTCACTACAGGGCCTCTTTACTGCATTCTGCTATATGTCACTGCAGGGTCTCTTTACTGCATTCTGCTATATGTCACTACAGGGCCTCTTTACTGCATTCTCCTATATGTCACTACAGGGCCTCTTTACTGCATTCTGCTATATGTCACTACAGGGCCTCTTTACTGCATTCTGCTATATGTCACTACAGGGCCTCTTTACTGCATTCTGCTATATGTCACTACAGGACCTCTTTACTGCATTCTGCTGTGTGTCACTACAGGGCCTCTTTACTGCATTCTGCTATATGTCACTACAGGACCTCTTTACTGCATTCTGCTATATGTCACTACAGGGCCTCTTTACTGCATTCTGCTATATGTCACTACAGGGCCTCTTTACTGCATTCTGCTATATGTCACTGCAGGGCCTCTTTACTGCATTCTACTATATGTCACTACAGGGCCTCTTTACTGCATTCTGCTATATGTCATTACAGGGCCTCGTTACTGCATTCTGCTATATGTCACTGCAGGGTCTCTTTACTGCATTCTGCTATATGTCACTACAGGGCCTCTTTACTGCATTCTGCTATATGTCACTGCAGGGCCTCTTTACTACATTCAGCTATATGTCACTACAGGGCCTCTTTACTGCATTCTGCTATATGTCACTACAGGGCCTCTTTACTGCATTCTCCTATATGTCACTACAGGGCCTCTTTACTGCATTCTGCTATATGTCACTACAGGGCCTCTTTACTGCATTCTGCTATATGTCACTACAGGGCCTCTCTACTGCATTCTGCTGTATGTCACTACAGGACCTCTTTACTGCATTCTGCTGTGTGTCACTACAGGGCCTCTTTACTGCATTCTGCTATATGTCACTACAGGACCTCTTTACTGCATTCTGCTATATGTCACTACAGGGCCTCTTTACTGCATTCAGCTATATGTCACTACAGGGCCTTTTTACCGCATTCTGCTATATGTCACTACAGGACCTCTTTACCGCATTCTGCTATATGTCACTACAGGGCCTCTTTACCGCATTCTGCTATATGTCACTGCAGGGCCTCTTTACTACATTCTGCTATATGTCACTACAGGGCCTCTTTACTGCATTCTGCTATATGTCACTGCAGGGCCTCTTTACTACATTCAGCTATATGTCACTACAGGGCCTCTTTACTGCATTCTGCTATATGTCACTACAGGGCCTCTTTACTGCATTCTCCTATATGTCACTACAGGGCCTCTTTACTGCATTCTGCTATATGTCACTACAGGGCCTCTTTACTGCATTCTGCTATATGTCACTACAGGGCCTCTTTACTGCATTCTGCTGTATGTCACTACAGGACCTCTTTACTGCATTCTGCTGTGTGTCACTACAGGGCCTCTTTACTGCATTCTGCTATATGTCACTACAGGGCCCCTTTACTGCATTCTGCTATATGTCACTACAGGGCCTCTTTACTGCATTCAGCTATATGTCACTGCAGGGCCTTTTTACCGCATTCTGCTATATGTCACTACAGGACCTCTTTACCGCATTCTGCTATATGTCACTACAGGGCCTCTTTACTGCATTCTGCTATATGTCACTGCAGGGCCTCTTTACTACATTCTGCTATATGTCACTACAGGGCCTCTTTACTGCATTCTGCTATATGTCACTGCAGGGCCTCTTTACTACATTCAGCTATATGTCACTACAGGGCCTCTTTACTGCATTCTGCTATATGTCACTACAGGGCCTCTTTACTGCATTCTCCTATATGTCACTACAGGGCCTCTTTACTGCATTCTGCTATATGTCACTACAGGGCCTCTTTACTGCATTCTGCTATATGTCACTACAGGGCCTCTTTACTGCATTCTGCTGTATGTCACTACAGGACCTCTTTACTGCATTCTGCTGTGTGTCACTACAGGGCCTCTTTACTGCATTCTGCTATATGTCACTAAAGGGCCCCTTTACTGCATTCTGCTATATGTCACTACAGGGCCTCTTTACTGCATTCAGCTATATGTCACTGCAGGGCCTTTTTACCACATTCTGCTATATGTCACTACAGGACCTCTTTACTGCATTCTGCTGTGTGTCACTACAGGGCCTCTTTACTGCATTCTGCTATATGTCACTAAAGGGCCCCTTTACTGCATTCTGCTATATGTCACTACAGGGCCTCTTTACTGCATTCAGCTATATGTCACTGCAGGGCCTTTTTACCGCATTCTGCTATATGTCACTACAGGACCTCTTTACTGCATTCTGCTGTGTGTCACTACAGGGCCTCTTTACTGCATTCTGCTATATGTCACTACAGGGCCTCTTTACTGCATTCTGCTGTGTGTCACTACAGGACCTCTTTAAGCTAATAACTAACAACTAAAGCTAATCCCCCACCCTCAGCTTTTGTTTCGGTGCCTAGCCATAACCTACACCCACCTATCTCTTAATTTTTGGCTTCTGCAGCTCCAAAGCTACAGAAGGAGAATGGTTTCCTAGCTTCTATTGTGAAGTTTGTCTCCGGTCCAAAGCATAGGACTGGTTTCCATGGTGAAATGCCATAGCCAGTCATTTTCAGTTTGTCCTGAAATTTTGGTTCTCAAACTGTTTACTTTACGAAAAGACTCATTACATTTAGAATGAGCATCATGGGAAACTTGAGTTTTTGGGAGGGGTAAATGACGGCCTGGATAGCGCCTGTGAAATTCCATGAGCACATGGAAACCCGCCATTGTGTCAGGGTGGGTTTATTCATGATTTTCCATAGATAATGGAGGAGGAGGATATTGACAGTAATGGGCTTTTTGTGGTGATTTGGATAACACGAGTTCTTCCTGTACCTCAACCTTCTGTTTATTGACGTGCAGATTATGCAGAAGGCATCACCACCCTTATCTTTTCCGGAATGGACATGAGACTCATCAACTCCACCGTGTTCTCCAGCCCCAAGTTGAGATCTGTTGAGAGCCTGTCCCTGAAAGAAAGCAAAATCCACACCATCGATCCTGGGGCTTTCCAAATCTTTTCCAAACTGGTCACTCTGGAACTCAACAACAACAACCTGACGAGCGTATCTCCTTCCTGGTTCTCAGACAACACCACCCTGAAAGGCCTCTACTTGACTGGCAACGTGATTGGCCGGCTGAGCCGGGAGATGTTGGACGGGTTCTCTGAGCTGAGAGTTCTGAACCTTAGCCAGAATGTACTGGTGAAAATTGCAAGTGATAGTTTTGGAAGCCTGAGCAAGCTAACCTCCCTGGACTTGTCTGATAATAAGCTGTCATCGTTGGAACCCAGCACGCTCTCCTCCGTAGAGAATGCCACCTTCAGGTTGGATGGAAATCCGTGGGACTGCTCCTGTGCTCAGAAGGCATTTGTACAATTTTTACAAGGTAATTGCAGTGGACCTGTCATGGTGCAAGTGGTGGGAGTTGAGCCCTTTTCTTGTAGAGCGTGCTCGGTATTCAGGGGTGCTTCTGGTGCACAGAAGTGAATTTGAGGCCACAAGATACTAATGGGTCAGTATTAATATTGTGATACGTATGGGTGGGATGGTGGATGGTGCGGTCTTGTCCAGAAAGCTGAGCCCAGGAATTGTATGACATATAACATGGAACACAAACATGCTTCATTTCTATATATATGCTGGAGGTGTCTTAGTAGGAATGGTCTATACATTAGGAGAGGTTAGTTGGTGTTGGGGATTGTGAGGGTGGGTTAGTGTGGGAAAAGTTTTAGTCGCTGACTGCCCTTGTAATACATGCTCTATATTTTTTATTTGTCATTCTTCTTTTTTGTAGAATTGGTGAACAGATCCAGATTGAACGATTCATCTTCAGTGATTTGTCACCATCCAGCCAGCCTGTATGGAGAGATCGTGTGGAATGTATCCGAGGTGATTTGTTCCGACTCTGACCTGCCCACAACACCTGGAAGTGTCCTCCACCACGGGGTGCTACCGGCTCTGTTTGTGGTGTTGGGTAAGTGATGTCTTGTCGATTGGTGGAGTACTCACTGATAGGACCACACATCACACTGCCATGTGTAAATGTCAGGGGCGGGCGCTGTCCTAAGTTTGATTTGTATAGACAGACCTGTGCACAGCTCACTTTGCTAACTGTACAGTTCCCATTTTGTGTGTAAGTTTGCAGATTACAGCAGGTGATGAATCAAGTTGCAATTCTTCCTGTTTTGTGCAGCTTTTTACTCATACAGAAAGAGGACAGTTATTGGATAGGCAGAACTTTGGAAGGTGCACTAAAATACAGTCACTCCAGCACTGGCCCTGTAAGACTCATAGCTGGCTGCTAATTGTAATGCGAGCTGAGGAAAATGTTTTAAATTAGTTATAACACGACTTATGTAACCTCAATATAAATCGGTGCTTGGAAGTTTCTGAACCGTATATTTATATATGAATGTGGCCTAAAGCATCTAGGCCCTCGATCAATTCACTTTTTCCTCCTGTGTTTTCTCCTAGGTAGGTGGTAATTGTTCATCTTCAGTTTAAATTCACTTTTTAGTAATTGTGCTTTGCATTGGAAAAAGTACCCCCCAAAAAATAGATGAAAAAGTCCTGTCAAAATTATTATGAGTATTTTTTGCTTGCTGGAGGCTTAAAGCGGATCCGAGATGAAAAACTAACTATAACATGTAACTTGTCTATATATATATATATATATCTTATGTAAAGTTTAGATTGTTTAGACAGCAAATCTAGCTGCAAACAGCTTTAATAGAATATGATTATTTCTTCCTGTGATACAATGACAGCAGCCATGTTGTTGGTAAACATTACACAGAGGCAGGCTTATCTGCATCATCAGCACTCAGACTGAAAAAAAACCTAATCCCCCCTCCTCCTCCTCCCTGCACCCCTCTGCCTCTGAAATCTCTGGCTAGTAACACCTCCCCCTCCTCCTGCCCAGACTGAGAAATATTTTAATTGCCAAGATTGACTGGGTTGTGCCTGGAATTGGGCTTAGCACATACAGTTGCTCAGAGTAGAGATAGGAAGTATAGATAATAGAACAAACATAAACAGGAATGAAAATTAAAATTAAATAAACAGGATTATCAAAGGAGACCACAGGGAACAGTCTTATGCTAGATAGTTCAATCGATCTGACAGCTGCAGCTTTATGGGGGTGTGAAGGGAAGCAGGTGGGCGCTGAGGGTGGAATGGCCTGAAGAGAGTGCAAGAGGTTGACAGCAGAGGGGAAGGAGGAGTTTCTGTGCCTCGAAGTCCTGGTGGAGATGGCTTGAAGGTAGCTAAGTGAGCGGGGATCAGGGTGTGAGGGGTCGCTGGCAATCCTCAGTGCTCTGGAGCATAATCTTCAGATGATTCTCTTCTCCAAATAATAATAATAGCTTCCTTTGTTTGGCAATCTAGTGTATACTTTTCTTGTGCTTCTTCCTTTGCCTCATTAAAGTTGGGATTCTAGCTTAAAGTGAACCCAAAGCAAAAAATAAGTGACAAAAAGTTACTTACCTGAATTGTGGAAGGTCCAGTAGCCTCCTGGACCCTCCTGAAGCTCAGTGTTCTGGTGCAGGGTTCTTCTTCATTTACTGGTCGTGCTCCAGCCTGTAGACAACCCCATCCTGACTGGAGAACTACTGTCCAGTATCCAGCAGGACCTGGAGCACTGAGTGGGGACAGTGAATTCCCCGCAGGCCTATATGGAGGTTGCAGGATTTGCATCTCACCTTTGTGAGTATATAATCATATATACTTCCGTCCCTCTACAACTAGCGATCCTGCACCACTGGGCTCCTGGTCTCTCTACTTCTCATTTTGGTGCTCTTGGTCCCTACAAGAACCCCCAAACCTCTTTTACCATCCTGACTGGATATACACGAGTCTCTGCCATATGGGCAACCTAGGAAATGACCCTAGGAACTGGCTGCCAGGCCCCCAGGTCTCCCACCCCCACTACCCTTCAGAGTGGTGATTCCTGGATTTGGCAACATAACCACTCCTCTGTCTCGTAGCGCTGCTCCACCAGTGTTCCCCGTTCTCTTCCTCTTGATGTTGAAGATGGGAATGCAGACTAACAGAGCAGCACACCGGCCAGGGCAGAAGAAACTCTAATAACACTGGTGCAGCAGCCCCGGAGGGCACAATACAGTTGAGGGGGGAGATCTTGGGTGGGTGGTAGCGATGAGGCTGTAGCCAAGGAGGGGGAATAGGGTGTCAGGTAGTCCCCCAGGTTCGTTTTTCTTTGGGACCCTATTGTGTCTTGAAGTGGGTGGCTGTGTTTGTGAGTAAAGTTTGCGCATGCACAATAGAATGAAGCACATGCGACTTTTTTTTCTACCAGGCTTGTGTGGACCTTACTCAAGCATGCCCAGTGCAGAAATGCTCATCCATGGCTGGGAGTGCAACCAGAAGAGGAGGAGAGGCCTTGCACTGGAATTGGTGGTCTCCACAAGTATCTGGGTCCATCCAGAGACTTCCAGCTACTAGAGTCATTTTCTACCCTGCCCCTCCCTCCTCCCCCCCCCCCCCCCCCCCCCCAGTATTGGGACCTACCTGTCCAAAAACCTAAAGTGAAACTCTATCTAAGTTTTAGATAACATTTGGAAGGCTTAGATCTTGGAGCTTGTCCCGTTCATGTCAGTAGAGGACCTCTGTCAGATCTTTATCGTTTCCATGTAGGATACATTCAGTGAGGTGGTGAAAGCTCTGTAGTAGCGTCAGAGAAAGTGATAATCATTATTGATTCGGTACTGGGGAATGGTTTACAACAACTGCATGCTTTGTTATTACGGTCTGTGTCTCCCAAGAACAGGAAGTGACACAACTCCCCATAGGAGGCACAGGAAGTAATGCAAATCTGAAAAATGCAAGCCCCGCCTCCCACCATCCATAAGAAAAATGTAAATGCATTGTTCGGGGTTACATCTTAACACAATCTGGATATTTTCTTTGTGTTTTAATTGATTCGGAATAATTTCTTTTTTACCTGTCAATGGACCTGAGACACAATTCGCTGGTAATATTGCCACGTGTTACGTTACCATAGCAATGTTCACGGTACCCATGCACCGCGGATCACAGTAATCATGCAATGCGTGGTACTCTGCTGCTGTTACCGAGTTTACCTGAAAATAAGACTGTCTTCTATTAATTTTACCTCCAATAGATGTGCTGGGGCTTAATTTCGGGGAAGGCTTATATTTTCGAGGGGTATAAAATAGGCCCCAATGTTAGAGTATAGGGAGGTGTGCAGTCTCTTACCCCACCTGCCTTGTGGCTGCACCCTCTCCATTCACCTGAAAATGGCTCCATGGTCAGCACCCTTTGACCCGGTGCTGTGGTGTGGCTGCGCTTCCCTATCATCATCAATGTGCGCCGGGGACACATCAGCATGCCGTTTACAGGTGAGTGGAGGGGGGCGCAGCCACAAGGGAGGGGCGACAAGAGACTGCACACCTCCTTATACACTAGCATAGCATCCCATTTTATACCTGTGTATGGCTCGGCATATATTCGGAGTATACAGGTAATATTGCTAGAGGTTCTGCTTCAGTCTCAAAATGTGGCTACAATGGGGTTGGATTTACTAAAATTGGAGAAAATCTTGTCACCACATAGAGAGCTCAAAGGAACACTATTGATTTAACATGTTTTTTTTTCAATTGAGATAGGAATAGTTTGGGAAGTGCTGTTAAGTACAGGTGCATACTTTTTGCTTATCTCTTGTTTACTGTTATCAAATTCCTCTCACTTCAGTGTTGCCAAATCTGACCTCTGAGTGAGCAATGAGAGGATGGGGGATTCCCTCACACTACATCTGTTAATCCTGTGTGTGAGAGAAAGCTCTTGCACCATAAACATTTGTAATAGTATGTAAAACTTGACACTAGACCAATTATAGCTAACCTTGGCACTCCAGCTGTGGTGGAACTACAAGTCCCATGAGGCATTGCAATACTCTGACCGCTCTAAGCATAACACGGGGAGGCAGAGGCATAATGGGATTTGTAGTTTGTCACAGCTGGAGTGCCAAGGTTAGCCATCACTGCACTAGAGCCATTGCATATAACTTTGCATCAGTATTACGCTGTTCTTAGCATGTCAGACTGCAGAGATTCATACGTCTGTAAATGAGACGTTCCAACCGAACTAAAATCTACACACAATGAATTACAGCTTTTGCCTCTGACATTTAACATGAAAAGTAGGAAAATGTTTACACAGCTACTTAGACATTATTTGTACATTGTCATTTTAGAACACTTGGTTTGATAGTGTTCCTTTAACAAAACCAGCCCAAATTTGCTGGCTCTGCCTTTTCTCCAGCGTTGGTAAATCCGTCCCGATGACTGCTCATTGTTCTCCTTGCTGATAGTTACTTGCATTCCAAAATGGTATCATTGTCTGTTTTGTTGCAGTGATAGTTGTGTTCATTTTGCTGCTTTTGCTTGCTTGGAAGAAGAAACAAGACCAGAAACAAGTACGGCCGGATGGGAGATCGGCAGTTACCAAGGACGCCGCAGACCGGAGGGGAATCGTCACTTCCGGAGATGTAAAGTTGATGACAACGGATCTGTTCGGCAGGAAAGTCTTCGGGGGGCTTCCCCAGCAAATCAAGCCAACCAGCCGCGCCAAATCCGCATCTGCTATTCTTCAAAGCGGGTTCCACCAAGTGACTCCAAAGCCAAATGTGAACAGGTTGAATAAAGCACAGTTTGGTAGAAACCTACATAGCAAGGGGGCTAAAGATCTCGGTGGACCAGACAAACTCACTGAAAGGAGCATGGAGTTATGGTATTATGATAGTTTACAAAGTGCTAATCCCAAACGGTCTCCAACAAAGGCAAAATCTGTGCTATTGACTGAGACGCCAACTGTTGTCCTTCAACATCCTTCCATTAGACCAGCATCGCCTTTGGGAGTTAATACTACCAAAATACCAGCAGTTCTGCTAGGACCAGGAGAGAACGAAGGCAACTATCATACCTTTGGTCAACACCCAGAAATCCAAGAACCATTAGTCTACTTGTGTGTGAGCAGCATTGGAGAAGAAGAAGCAACAGCCAGTCCCGTCACAAAGGAAACTAGTGAGAATGTGTTTAAACCACGACTCCTAAAGAGGACTTTCACGTGGCCCAAGGAACATCTTCAATCTAAGGAAGACACCAATGCTTCTTATCAGAACTTTTTAAAAACACTCAGTCTTTCCCCAAGGCCAGGCGGACCTCCTTGTACAGATCATAGGTCCATAAAAGACCAGATCCAAAAATATGACTTTGACAAGGCCAAGGCTACTTCTGTTGTAAGTGCAGGGGAAAAGGTTTTGACGAAAGAAGTGAATGTGAAGAAGATTGCACCAGGGGGTGATGATGCAAAAAGAAGCAGGGGGGAAGCCAGAAGTCAAGGAGGACCAGTCTACAAGACCTCCTCGCCAAGGAAAACTGGCCAAAGATCAGGCTACGGGAGACAAGCAGCTAGAAGTAAAGTTGTGACTCCAGATTCAGGAGTGCAGAGGGAGGATCTTCACAGTCAACAGTCAGAGGCCCAGTCTGATCTGAGGAGCACTCCTGACGATGACACGCTACTGGAGAACAACGAGTATAACTTCATCGATCTCTTACATGAAGTCGTTGAGAATCATGGCCGCTGGACACGTGACAGGTGGAAGCAGACACACCAAAGAATGTCAAACAGGCCTTAATGGGAACACTCTACAAATTACCCATTCTTTCTTTTTTTGGAGTGGGGCCTGAAACTCCTATGAACTGACTTTTGATATGATTGAGCTTTTTATCCAATATGGACTCCATTTCTGCTCAATTAAAATGGAACTTAAGCTAAAATGTGATGTTAATCTTAGAGGGGATTAAATCTGTACCATGGTTGGTGGGATATTTACCTTCACTGATCACACAAACTGGGGATATCTCCAGCTGAGGAGCTGAGGAATGCGCTTGATGGACAACCGAGGTGACATGATCTGATGATAGACATGTGTATGTATAGTAACAAGCGCACAAATAACTAGGCTGTGTTCTTTTTTCTTTCTCTTCCTGAAAGAGTCGTAAATCAGGTATGTTAGTGGCAGTTCCTCTCTGGGTTGGGACCGGGTCGGAATGGGTCAGACGAAACCCTCACTGATTACAAATTATAGCCGTAAAATATTTTCCTGTCAGTAAATGGCTTCTGAGAGCAGGAAGAGATAAAAAGGGTCAATAGTTCATAGATTTTAGCTCTGGCATACTTCAATGAAGGTGTCATTGAGCAGAGACAATGAAACAGTAAAAACTAGATTTAAATATAAAATAAAACAGTGGGATATCAAAGAAAGTCATTTTAGGGGAAGGATGATGGATACAATTGTTTTTCTCATCAATTTATTTTCACCACGGATGTCCTTAGAATTCTAGAACTACTTTCACATTTGTATTGCTGTTTGTGGCCCTGTTACAAAGATTTCCTTACTACGGTATTAGGGATGATCAATGAGATCTAAATTATTTCCAAGTTCATGCAGAGTTATGTACATTTTTATGCCAATATATGCAGCCTGAAAATGGACCAATCAGTTTAAACCTGGGTGGGACATGATTGGTCCATCTTCAAGCTGCATATTTGTGCATAAAAATGTACATAATCCTGCATGAACTCAGACATATTTGCATCTCATTAATCATCCCTAGTGACTACTTGAGCTCTTACCCGAGACTAGAAGTTAGGGAATCTCTGCAATGGGGATACAAAAAGTAAAAGCTTTAAAAAAAATAAAAAAATTTATCGTTCAGAAGTTAATGCATTTCTAGAGTCACATGACATCTTGATGAGCCGACGGTTACACGGTGGTCTTTTATATGCTTTAGGCTACTTTCACACTATGAGTTGATTCATTAAAGTTTAATGTGCTAATTAGCGTGGGTTAAACCAGCGAGCGCACGCTACTTTGAGTGTTGCATGCGCTCTTAAGCTAAGCGCACTCCTTGAAGTTACGCACACACTTCTTTGAACTGCCACACGATGGTATGGTATGGCGCAACCGCGATACTTTTCTAGCGCAGCCACTACTACGCTAATGTAGTAGTGACCACGCTATTAAATTATTTCGGTGGTGCTACATATCATTGCGCCGCGCGGCACTTCAAAGAGCGCACGTAGCTTAAGATCACACGCTATGCTGACAGTAGTGTGCGCTCGCTGGTTTAACCCGCGCTGCTTAATGCATTCAACTTTAACCAAACAACCTCCTATATCCTTTGTGTATCCAGAAGAAAAAGATTGCAACACAACAATGATGGAAAGTCACGTGATACGTTTTCGATGTGTACATACAGTAAATTGACTTATAGTTGCACCGACTGTACCCAGAACCCCGCGTCGCCTGGCAATCGCATTATCCCTACAAAACGCATCGCACCGCAAACATGCCGACGTGGAAGCGCCATTGAATTCTAACCGCATCGCATTTCAACAGCAAAACATAGCTGCGGTTTGTTGTGTGTTACAGGGGGAAAGTTATGTGATTATAAATTCCAGACTAAACAGGTGGTTTTTCAGTTTTAATATAAGTGCCTCCAGGGTTGAAGCTGTCTTGATTGGGTGTGGGAAGGCGTTTCAAAGGGTAGGGGCAGCATGACAGAAGGCTCTGGTTTTATAAGGGGTTATTATACCCAGTTGAACTGGGGTTGTTATAGGCGTGACATAGTTGCAAAAAAAAACCCTTCAGGTATCCAGGGCCTACATCGTGTTGGGATTTGAATGCTAGCATGCCAATTTTGAAGGGGAGTCTCCATTTTATGGGTAGCCAGTGTAGTGGGCATTGGTATTGGTATTTTGTGCCAATGCCGGGGTTGGGAACGGTCTTGCAGCAGCATTCTGTACTAGCTGCAGGCCTCTGTTTGGAAGGCCAGCAGAGGGCACTGCAATAGTCTAGTCGTGATGTGATGAAGGCATGAACTCGGGTTGGCAGAGCCTCTGAGGGAATGAGGTGCTTAATCCTTGCAATATTCCTTAGGTCAGGGGTCTCAAACTCAACTTACCTGGGGGCCGCAGGAGGCAAAGTCAGGATGAGGCTGGGCCGCATAAGGAATTTCACAATCGCGGTGCATCGCCGCCTCTGCCCGCCCCTCTCACTCTTCCTTCACAGAGAGGGGCGGGGCGAGGCGGCGATCCGTGCTGCGATTGACGCCAGGAGGGGCAGAGCTGAAGCTGAAAGCTCTGCCCCTTCCAGGAAATGCCGGCGGATTGCCCCTTGGGCGATTTGGGGGCTCTGCAGCCCTCGTTTAGCGGCGGGGATGCGGCGGATTACTTGGGAGCACTGAAGCGAACTATAAGGAAGCTTTTGCCGGCGAGGGCCACAAAATATTGTATGGAGGGCCGCAAATGGCCCGCGGGCCGCGAGTTTGAGACACCTGCCTTAGGTGAAAGGATTGTTTCTCCACAGCTGAGATTTGATTCCTGTAGTTTGATTCCCATCAGTCAGCACATCCAGGCTGCGCACTGTGTTGCAGCCAGTACAGTCTGAGTTCCCTAACCTCAGTGGTGCTGACTGAGTCTGGAGCTGCTTTCGATATGGTTATATTGTGCTCTGCGCCTCAATGCAACAGACATATAGTGTGAAAGTAGCCGTTAAGAACTCCCGAGGTGAAAAGCTAAATCTATCTTTGCTTACCTGGGGCTTTTTCCAGCACCTTGAAGTCATCTGGATCCCTCGCCACAGCTCTGGTCCTCCCTGGTGTCCCGCTGGCCGTCTGTGAGGATCACCCACTGTACTTGTGCAGTAGTTTGCGCAAGTGCAATACGTGCCTGGTGATGTAGGCGCATACTTGCGAGGGCCCTTTCCTGGGAGGGAGGCGCCTCTGCGCATGCGCGGGCAAGGTCCCTAGCAACTATGTGCATAATTATGTCACCAGACGTGTATTGCACTTGCGCAAACTACTGCACAGGTGAAGTGGGTCAGCGATCCTCACAGACGGCCATCGGGACACCGGGGAGGACCAGAGCTGTGGCGAGGGACTCATATGACTTCAAGGTGCTGGAAAAGGCCCCAGGTAAAGGTGGATACACACATCAGATAAAAGTCTTTGGAAAATGAAAGATCACAGACCAATTTTACCCTTTTCCATGTAGTATGATAAGCTATATTGGAGGTGAAGCCCTAGATCACCAGGTAAGCCATATTGAGGGAGGTGGGAGAGAAGCACTAGACACCAGGGAACTGTATAGGGGAGGGACAGGGGCACTAGCCACCAAGGAACTGTATAGGGGAGAGTAGGGGCCTCTAGACACCAGGGAACTGTATAGGGGAGGGACAGGGGCACTAGCCACCAAGGAACTGTATAGGGGAGAGTGGGGGCCTCTAGACACCAGGGAACTGTATAGGGGAGGGACAGGGGCACTAGCCACCAAGGAACTGTATAGGGGAGGGTGGGGGCCTCTAGACACCAGGGAACTGTATAGGGGAGGGACAGGGGCACTAGCCACCAAGGAACTGTATAGGGGAGGGTGGGGGCCTCTAGACACCAGGGAACTGTATAGGGGAGGGACAGGGGCACTAGCCACCAAGGAACTGTATAGGGGAGGGTGGGGGCCTCTAGACACCAGGGAACTGTATAGGGGAGGGAGGACCACTAGACACCAGGGAACTGTAAAGGGGAGGGAGGACCACTAGACACCAGGGAACTGTATAGGGAAGGGGACGACGGAGCACTAGACACCAGGAAACTGTATAGGGGAGGGACAGGCAGGGGCACTAGCCACCAAGGAACTGTATAGGGGAGGGTGGGGGCCTCTAGACACAGGGAACTGTATAGGAGAGGGAGGACCACTAGACGCCAGGGAACTGTATAGGGGAGGGAGGACCACTAGACGCCAGGGAACTGTATAGGGGAGGGAGGACCACTAGACGCCAGGGAACTGTATAGGGGAGGGAGGACCACTAGACGCCAGGGAACTGTATAGGAGAGGGAGGACCACTAGACGCCAGGGAACTGTATAGGGGAGGGAGGACCACTAGACACCAGGGAACTGTATAGGGGAGGGAGGATCACTAGACTCCAGGGAACTGTATAGGGAAGGGTGGGAGCCTCTAGGCACCAGGGAACTGTACAGGGGAGGGAGGACCACTAGACACCAGGGAACTGTATAGTGGATGGAGGGGCCACTAGACACCAGGGAACTGTATAGGGGAGGAATGACTACTAGACACCAGGGAGCTGTATAGTGGAGGGAGGGGCCACTAGACACCAGGGAACTGTATAGGGGATGAATGACCACTAGACACCAGGGAACTGTATAGGGAAGGGTGGGGGTCTCTAGACACCAGGGAACTGTATAGAAGAGAGAGGACCACTAGACACCAGGGAACTGTATAGGAGAGGGAGGACCACTAGACACCAGGGAACTGTATGGGAGAGGGCAGACCACTAGACACCAGGGAACTGTATAGGGAAAGGTGGGAGCCTCTAGGCACCAGGGAACTGTACAGGGGAGGGAGGACCACTAGACACCAGGGAACTGTATAGTGGAGGGAGCACCACTAGACACCAGGGAACTGTATAGGGTTTGGAGGAGGGCCATTAGATACCTGGGAACTTACGACTTGGTCCCAGTGTACAATTTCGGCCCACTTTGTATTGGAGTTTGACACCCCTGCTCTACAGCAAAATATACAGGAAACAAAAACGGGAGCCCAATGTTGTAGTAAAATAAGATGCAGTAGGTACCAAAAGGTGAAATAATGTTATTACTCACAAAGGCGGGTTACAGGAGGGCAAACGACCACAGGAAGCAGGTGGAGACAACAAACCTGACTCCACTTGGGGTGGCCCAGCCGGACCTTGATGGAGTCGCTCTCCTTGGTAAAGTGACAGAATCCCACTGTGGTTGGAGACTAGGAGTAGTCTGTCTCAACTCCTCAAACATGGAGTGTTGGGATTCTCTATTCACAATTCCCTAAATTGCCCATAGAGCCCATAGAGTAATGTTGGGTAACGCGCGTCTGTACGCACTACCGAATGTCATTCTATGGGAATTGCAGGTCCTGGCAGCACCGAGACAGGACTGGTATCCGGCAACACAATGGGCATAGGTGAAGGGAGCAGCCAGCATCCAATACAATGGCAAAAACCTTGTATATTGGGCAGGGCAGTGCTGAGCTCTCATCACTAGCCCTGCTGTCATGTGTGCTTTTAAAGGGAACTTGAAGTGAGAGGAATATGGAAGCTGACATATTTATTTCCTGTTGAACAATACTAGTTGCCTGGCAGCCCTCCGCTGATCCATTTGGCTGCAGAAGCGTCTGAATCACACCAGAAACAAGCATGCAGCTAATCTTGTCAGATCTGACAATGTCAGAAATGCTTGATCTGCTGCATGCTTGTTTAGGGGCTATGGCTAAAAGTATTAGAGGCAGAGGATCAGCAGGATAGCCAGGTAACTGGTATTGTTTAACCACTTAAGGACCAGGGGTGTTTTGCAGGATCTGTGCTGCGTGGGCTCTCCAGCCCGCAGCACAGATCAGGAGTGAGCCTTGGCGATCACTTACCCCCTTTTTTCCCCACTAGGGGGATGTCCTGTTGGGGGGGGTCTGATCGCCGCCGGCTTGCTGCGCTTTGCGGGGGGCTCTTCAAAGCAGCGTTCTCTGCACTCCGTCCCTCTCCCTCCCCATGTGAGCGGCGCAGGACGGATATCTGTCCTGCGCATTGTAGGATAGGCTTCAGCCTATCATATGCCGGCGATACCAGCAGCGCCGTATGATGCAAACAGCGGGGATTTCTTCCCCGCGTGTTTACATTTTGCCGGTGAGCCGCGATCGGCGGCTCTCCGGCTGTTCACGGAGACACCCTCCGTGAACTGACATGGAAGATCGAGCGGCCGTTTCCATGGGAAACCACTTAAGACCTGCCGATGCCTATGGAAGTTAGCTGGTCCTTAATTTAAAAGGAAATTAATATAGCCGTCACCTTATCCCTCTCATTACAGCTGTCCTTTAACTACAGATTGACTTTACAGCGTCTTAAAACCACAAGTCATATTTATCATAGATAGAAGAGAAGCAGGCTGGCACTTGCAGATTCCAAAGTAATAAAACAGCTTTATTCACTCCGGCTGATGCACTTAAAATATGCAGTATGTATTTCATACAATGTCGCCTACCCTGTTGTTGATTGCTGTGGGGTGAGGTGGGGGGCAGTGGGGTCGCCTAACGACTGTTTCACTCCGTGAGCGTCTTCAGAGGCTTCTGCGCACGCCGGGGCGCCAACATTCGGTTAATTTTAATGGGGAATTCCTCCCAGTGGGCGTAGCGCGCCGGACCTTGCCACCCGCCCCGTATCCGGTAGATGCCGCGCCTACTGACCGGCAATCCGGAAGATGGAGCGTTCTACGCTGGTTCTGGCTCCATGTTTTCAACCCGTGGTTGATACATGAATGCCTCAGGACCACTAGATGGTGCTAAAGTACAGGAGATGTTCCATTTGCATGCAGATCTGTTTGGCATAATCATATGCTGTCAACAAATCCGCATTCAGGGTGGCTCTAGCTAAAAAGACTGTTCAATCAGTTGTTAAAGGGGAACTGAAGAGAGAGGTATATGGAGGCTGCCATGTTTATTTCCTTTTAAGCAATACCAGTTGCCTGGCAGCCCTGCTGATCCTCTGCCTCTAATGATATTAGCCATAGCCCCTGAACAAGCATGCAGCATATCAGGTGTTTCAGACTTTAAAGTCAGATCTGACAAGACTAGCTGCATGCTTGTTTCTGGTGTTATTCAGATACTACTGCAGAGAAATAGACCAGCAGGGCTGCCAGGCAACTGGTATTGATTAAAAGGAAATAAATATGGCAGCCTCCATATACCTCTCACTTCAGTTCCCCTTTCAAAAGTATATAGAATATACATAAAAAAATATACCCACATATATAGTAAACCTCTCTAGTGCAAGGTATGTTTGAGACTCTATGATTACTCTAATACATAATTTATAGTTAGTACTATCTTTCTGTCTCCCATAAAAAAACCAATTCACACTAGATCCTCCATGTTAAAAGTGGGTACCCATCCCAGCACTATAGAGGGCAAATATTATTACTATTATTATCATTACTCAATAGAATTCATAAATGTAATATATTGCTTGTCCCCAAATTTAATAGACTGGGTGGTATACCGTAATAACATAGAGGAGGACTAAAAATGAATAAAACCAATGAACATGATCACAGGCTCCTAGAAGTATAATTCATTTGGTATAATCACTATTACGGCTCCAGAAGCAAGCCATATCTATATAGTCATACATTCCCAGTGCCCCCATTGCGTCGGTGTCTATTATCCAACGGGATTCTCAAGTCATATTTATACAACTCCAGCCAGAACTGTGTTTTTGGCAGCACGGAATGCCTTTGTTTTGTTTTTAATGTGCCAGTATGGGAATATTATCGGCAGTACCTGTTCTTAGAGGAAATCTGATAACTTTTCCAGTGTTATAAATAACTATAATAAAAAAATTAGTGAGTCTCTTTTCTGCTTTTTATTTGGTAGTATTTGCTTAAATTGTTTTAACACTTATAAAAAATAACTAAACAACAATATACTGTGATTAAATCACACTAGTACCCTTTTATGTTCATGCTGTGCATTTTCTATTTTGTGTTTGAAAGATTATTTTGTTTTAATTAGTTTCATTTTTTAATTATATTCATTATACCCCGCATGCCTTAAAATACTTATCTATGCATTTGTAATGAACTTTTTTTGTAATGTTCTTTCTGTCAAAATTGCAAAGGAAATTAAGAAATGTTGTAAATGTTTTAATTGCTCTATTTTATAATTATTTTATGACTATTAAATACACGGTTTAAATAATATTGTACATAATGTGTGTTTAAAAAAATAACATTAAAAAAGGGGATTTTATTAAGTATTAAATCGTAATACAATCACTTTTTTATTTTATAAAGTATAAATCTGTAGGGAAGGGTTTCAATTTTAATAATAATTTAATTGCTGTTTTGTTATCCTCATTGCGGAGATCTGGTATGAGGGACATAAGAGGAAGGTGAAGTAGGCTTCCCATTAGGGTTGCTGGTTAACTTTTCTTAGTTACCAGGATAACTCTGGAAACATTGTCCCTAATAGAAATGTATTTTTAGACAGCAAATGTAGCATTTGGAATTTACTCACTTCCTGTTTTAGAGTCCATTTGTCACAGGAAGTGAGGTAAAATTTGAGAGGTGACTAAACATTCTTTGCTGTATCTAAAACTAAAAAAAAAGGATTTTCATGGATTTTCAACTTCAGACAAATGATTATCCAATGAATCAACTTAGTTGACTGGTTGTTGGGCGCCAAACCTTAGCACTGAGATTCGGTGCTCTACAGACATCCACAATGTGTAGGACACCAACCTCAGAGATGTCTGTAGGGCACCAAACCTCAGTGATGTCTGTAGGGCACCAAACCTCAGGGATGTGTGTAGGACACCAAAACCTCAGGGATGTCTGTAGGACACCAAAACCTCAGTGATGTCTGTAGGGCTCCAACCTCAGAGATGTCTGTAGGGCACCAAACCTCAGTGATGTCTGTAGGACACCAAAACCTCAGTGATGTCTGTAGGACACCAAACCTCAGTGATGTCTGTAGGACACCAAAACCTCAGTGATGTCTGCAGGGCCCCAAACCTTAGTGATGTCTGTAGAGCACCAAACCTCAGTGATTTCTGTAGGACACCAAAACCTCAGTGATGTCTGTAGGACACCAAACCTCAGTGATGTCTGTAGGACACCAAAACCTCAGTGATGTCTGCAGGGCCCCAAACCTTAGTGATGTCTGTAGAGCACCAAACCTCAGTGATTTCTGTAGGACACCAAACCTCAGTGATGTCTGTAGCGCCTCAAACCTCAGTGATGTCTGTAGGGCACCAAACCTCAGGGATGTCTGTAGGACACCAAAACCTCAGGGATGTCTGTAGGACACCAAACCTCAGGGATGTCTGTAGGACACCAAAACCTCAGGGATGTCTGTAGGGCACCAAAACCTGAGGGATGTCTGTAGGACACCAAAACCTCAGGGATGTGTGTAGGACACCAAAACCTCAGTGATGTCTGTAGGGCACCAAACCTCAGTGATGTCTGTAGGGCCCCAATCCTCAGTGATGTCTGTAGGGCCCCAATCCTCAGTGATGTCTGTAGGGCCCCAAACCTCAGTGATGTCTGTAGGACACCAAACCTCAGTGATGTCTGTAGGACACTAAACCTCAGTGATGTCTGTAGGACACCAAACCTCAGTGATGTCTGTAGGGCACCAAACCTCAGTGATGTCTGTAGGGCACCAAACCTCAGTGATGTCTGTAGGGCCCCAATCCTCAGTGATGTCTGTAGGGCCCCAATCCTCAGTGATGTCTGTAGGGCCCCAATCCTCAGTGATGTCTGTAGGACACCAAACCTCAGTGATGTCTGTAGGACACCAAACCTCAGTGATGTCTGTAGGACACCAAACCTCAGTGATGTCTGTAGGACACCAAACCTCAGTGATGTCTGTAGGACACCAAACCTCAGTGATGTCTGTAGCGCCCCAAACCTTAGTGATGTCTGTAGGGCACCAAACCTCAGTGATGCCTGTAGGGTACCAAATCTTAGTGATGTCTGTAGGGCCCCAAACCTCAGTGATATCTGTAGGGCACCAAACCTCAGTGATGTCTGTAGAGCCCCAAACCTCAGTGATGTCTGTAGGACCCCAAACCTCAGTGATGTCTGTAGGGCCCCAAACCTCAGTGATGTCTGTAGGACACCAAACCTCAGTGATGTCTGTAGGACACCAAACCTCAGTGATGTCTGTAGGACACCAAACCTCAGTGATGTCTGTAGGACACCAAACCTCAGTGATGTCTGTAGGGCCCCAAACCTTAGTGATGTCTGTAGAGCACCAAACCTCAGTGATGTCTGTAGAGCACCAAAACCTCAGGGATGTCTGTAGGGCACCAAAACCTCAGGGATGTCTGTAGGGCACCAAAACCTCAGGGATGTGTGTAGGACACCAAAACCTCAGTGATGTCTGTAGGGCACCAAACCTCAGTGATGTCTGTAGGGCCCCAATCCTCAGTGATGTCTGTAGGGCCCCAATCCTCATTGATGTCTGTAGGGCCCCAATCCTCAGTGATGTCTGTAGGGCCCCAATCCTCAGTGATGTCTGTAGGGCCCCAATCCTCAGTGATGTCTGTAGGGCCCCAAACCTCAGTGATGTCTGTAGGACACCAAACCTCAGTGATGTCTGTAGGACACCAAACCTCAGTGATGTCTGTAGGACACCAAACCTCAGTGATGTCTGTAGGGCCCCAAACCTCAGTGATGTCTGTAGGGCCCCAAACCTCAGTGATGTCTGTAGGACACCAAACCTCAGTGATGTCTGTAGGACACCAAACCTCAGTGATGTCTGTAGGACACCAAACCTCAGTGATGTCTGTAGGACACCAAACCTCAGTGATGTCTGTAGGACACCAAACCTCAGGGATGTCTGTAGGACACCAAACCTCAGTGATGTCTGTAGGGCCCCAAACCTTAGTGATGTCTGTAGGGCCCCAAACCTCAGTGATGTCTGTAGGGCCCCAAACCTCAGTGATGTCTGTAGGGCCCCAAACCTCAGTGATGTCTGTAGGGCACCAAACCTCAGTGATGTCTGTAGGACACCGAACCTCAGTGATGTCTGTAGGACACCAAACCTCAGTGATGTCTGTAGGACACCAAACCTCAGTGATGTCTGTAGGACACCAAACCTCAGTGATGTCTGTAGGACACCAAACCTCAGTGATGTCTGTAGGACACCAAACCTCAGTGATGTCTGTAGGGCCCCAAACCTTAGTGATGTCTGTAGAGCACCAAACCTCAGTGATGTCTGTAGAGCACCAAAACCTCAGGGATGTCTGTAGGGCACCAAAACCTCAGGGATGTCTGTAGGGCACCAAAACCTCAGGGATGTGTGTAGGACACCAAAACCTCAGTGATGTCTGTAGGGCACCAAACCTCAGTGATGTCTGTAGGGCCCCAATCCTCAGTGATGTCTGTAGGGCCCCAATCCTCATTGATGTCTGTAGGCCCCCAATCCTCAGTGATGTCTGTAGGGCCCCAATCCTCAGTGATGTCTGTAGGGCCCCAATCCTCAGTGATGTCTGTAGGGCCCCAAACCTCAGTGATGTCTGTAGGACACCAAACCTCAGTGATGTCTGTAGGACACCAAACCTCAGTGATGTCTGTAGGACACCAAACCTCAGTGATGTCTGTAGGGCCCCAAACCTCAGTGATGTCTGTAGGGCCCCAAACCTCAGTGATGTCTGTAGGACACCAAACCTCAGTGATGTCTGTAGGACACCAAACCTCAGTGATGTCTGTAGGACACCAAACCTCAGTGATGTCTGTAGGACACCAAACCTCAGTGATGTCTGTAGGACACCAAACCTCAGGGATGTCTGTAGAGCACCAAACCTCAGGGATGTCTGTAGGACACCAAACCTCAGTGATGTCTGTAGGGCCCCAAACCTTAGTGATGTCTGTAGGGCCCCAAACCTCAGTGATGTCTGTAGGGCCCCAAACCTCAGTGATGTCTGTAGGGCCCCAAACCTCAGTGATGTCTGTAGGGCACCAAACCTCAGTGATGTCTGTAGAGCCCCAAACCTCAGTGATGTCTGTAGGGCACCAAACCTCACCGATGTCTGTAGAGCACCAATCCTCAGTGATGTCTGTAGAGCCCCAAACCTCGGTGATGTCTGTAGGGCACCAATCCTCAGTGATGTCTGTAGGGCACCAAACCTCAGTGATGTTTGTAGGGCCCCAAACCTCAGTGATGTCTGTAGGGCCCCAAACCTCAGTGATGTCTGTAGGACACCAAACCTCAGTGATGTCTGTAGCGCCCCAAACCTCAGTGATGTCTGTAGGACACCCTACCTCAGTGATGTCTGTAGGACACCAAACCTCAGTGATGTCTGTAGGGTACCAAACCTCAGTGATGTCTGTAGGGCACCAAACCTCAGTGATGTCTGTAGCGCCCCAAACCTCAGTGATGTCTGTAGGACACCAAACCTCAGTGATGTCTGTAGGGTACCAAACCTCAGTGATGTCTGTAGGGCACCAAACCTCAGTGATGTCTGTAGATCCCCAAACCTCAGTGATGTCTGTAGGGCACCAAACCTCAGTGATGTCTGTAGGGTACCAAACCTCAGTGATGTCTGTAGAGCCCCAAACGTCAGTGATGTCTGTAGGGCCCCAAACCTCAGTGATGTCTGTAGGACACCAAACCTCAGTGATGTCTGTAGCGCCCCAAACCTCAGTGATGTCTGTAGGACACCAAACCTCAGTGATGTCTGTAGCGCCCCAAACCTCAGTGATGTCTGTAGGGCACCAAACCTCAGTGATGTCTGTAGAGCCCCAAACATCAGTGATGTCTGTAGGACACCAAACCTCAGTGATGTCTGTAGGACACCAAACCTCAGTGATGTCTGTAGGACACCAAACCTCAGTGATGTCTGTAGGGCCCCAATCCTCAGTGATGTCTGTAGGGCACCAAACCTCAGTGATGTCTGTAGGACACCAAACCTCAGTGATGTCTGTAGGACACCAAACCTCAGTGATGTCTGTAGGACACCAAACCTCAGTGATGTCTGTAGGACACCAAACCTCAGTGAAATAACCAAGTTTTACTATCCTACACACATTAAGGTTTGGCGCACTGTAGGCTTTACTAAAGTTTGGTGCTCTACCAATAACATTAAGGTTTGGTGCCCCACAGACAACATTAAGGTGTGGTATCCTATAAAGAGCTGGCTTGCAGTTTGGACTTTGACTGAAATCCCCAATTCAATCTGACCTGCTGTGTGACCTGGTTTGGTAGACACATCACAAGTCTTATCATTCTCTTCTGTATGGTCAAAGTTATAAATGTGAAACACAAGTGTGAGGGATGCTCATTAGGCTTTTACCTACCAGTGGAGAATGACTGTTACATCACATCCAGAATGTCACCTGTGTTGGTTAATTACAGTTTTTTGTTTTTCACATCTGATTCGGAAGGACTCCCATCTTGCCTTCATAGTTCCATTAGTCCCCACTAGTGATGGTCATGTCTAGGAGAAGTTATGGAGAAGTGAATGGAAAAAGATAAGAAAAACGAGTGGAAGATAAGAAAATCGACTGCAGAATCGAGCATCAAAAACGATTGAGCGAAGAGTCGAGCAGCAGAGACAAACAGTGTATGCCCGGCTTAAAGGTACATACATATGTCGGATTTTTCTAAACGACCAGTCGTTTAGACGTTTGGACGTCAAATAGGGCGTGTGTACGGTCAGTCGTTCAGCTGTTAAGACTGGATTTAAACGATCCGCTTAGCTGAACGACTGACTGTCCACACGCCCTATTTGACGTCCAAACGACCGGTCGTTTCTAAAAATCCGACGTGTGTACGAGCCTTTATGCTGGGCATACACGGATCGATCATCGATTCCTTATCAATCGAGCCGCTGATGGCTCGATTGATAATTTCCGACGTGTCCGATACCCCACTGGATCGATTCTGTGCTCGATCCTCGCGGGCGGACAATGGGACAAAAATGAGCTGAAGATAAGCGCCCGCGGGTATGAGCGGGAATCGATCCGGGCGCACGTGGGGATGCGCCAGAATCGAGCCAGTGGCTCGATCCGGTGCATAATCTACTCCGTGTATGCCCAGCATTAGATTTACCTGCCAGATAGATCATTTCCAACATGTTGGAAATTATCTAACCATCTATCTGCCGAGCAATTAGGCATTGTTCTACTCAGCAGGAGATAACCAGAAGACAATGCACCAGAGAGAATGGCCAGTCTCTACCAGTACTTTACAGAAAATAATCTAATTACAGAAAATCTAAAGCTCAATCTACACGATACGGTTCTTTGTGCGATTCAATTACGATTCTATCTACGATCCGATTAAGTCCGACCGGGATTTGATTCAATTCGATTTGCCATTGCAAAACAATGGCAAATTTAATTGAATAGAATCGAATCACGATCGGACATATCGGATTTAATCGGATCGTAAATAGAATCTTAATCGAATCGCACAAAGAATCGTATGGGGCGTAAAGTTGGCCATACACTTATACATTTGCAGCAGATTCGACCATCAGATAGATTCCTGTCAGATGCGTGTCAAGTCGAATCTGACAGGAATCTATCTGATGTGTGCCACACACTAGGAACAGACTTCCAATAGATTTCAGAATGAAAGCTGGATAAATCGGAACCTTCCCAGGCATGTAGATATAGTTATAAACTGTAATAACTACCAGTATATTAAAGAAAACAAAAATACCTATCTATACTGGATAAAACACTTTGTAATCTGCCCTTCTGTGGGATTGTGTTCTGTAATCTGCTTTTCTATGGGATTATGTTATGTAATCTGCCCTTCTGTGGGATTGTGTTTTGTAATCTGCTCTTCCTTGGGATTGCGTTCTGTAATCTGCCCTTTTGTGGGATTATGTTATGAAATCTGCTCTTCTATGGGATTATGTTCTGTAATCTGCCTTTCTGTGGTATTTTATGCAATCTGCCCTTCTGTAGGATCATGTTATGTAATCTGCCCTTGCATTCTGTAATATGATGTTCTGTAGGATTACGTTCTGTAATCTGATGTTCTGTGGGATTGCGTTCTGTAATCTGCCCTTCTGTGGGATTGCGTTCTGTGATCTGCCCTTCTGTGGGATTTTGTTCTGTAATCTGCCCTTCTGTGGGATTGTGTTCTGTATTCTGTTCTTCTGTGGGATTGCGTTCTGTAATCTGTTCTTCTGTGGGATTGCGTTCTGTAATCTGTTCTTCTATGGGATTGTGTTCTGTAATCTGCCCTTCTGTGGGATTGCGTTCTGTAATCTGCCCTTCTGTGGGATTGCATTCTGTATTCTGATCTTCTGTGGGATTGTGTTCTGTAATCTGTTCTTCTATGGGATTGCGTTCTGTAATCTGCCCTTCTGTGGGATTGCGTTCTGTAATCTGCCCTTCTCTGGGATTGCGTTCTGTAATCTGGCCTTCTCTGGGATTGCGTCCTGTAATTTGCCGTTCTGTGGGATTGTGCTCTGTAATCTGCTCTTTATGGGATTGTGTTCTGTAATCTTCCCTTCTGTGGGATTATGTTCTGTAATCTGCCGTTCTGTGGGATTGTGTTCTGTAATCTGCTCTTCTGTGAGATTGCGTTCTGTTGTAGATTTTAAATGCACCTCCTGTAGAAAGAACGCTCTCTAAATTATGTAAAACTTAATTCCCACCTCATTCATCTTAGAGAAAATGTATTTTGTGTTTTCAGTCTTTCATAGGTGATTATGAAGTCATGTTTTTCTGTTCTTACAGGTGGTCTGTTCTTCTCATTGAGTTTGTGGATGTTCATCTGTTTCCTCTCCAGAAACTGTAAGAACAAAGTGACAAACATGGCCGGCTCTCGTCGTCGATTGCGGAGTTCTTTAGAGGAGGCAGAAATGGACATTGAGTCAACACAGAACTATAATGGGAAGTCCGACAACCGCTTAAATAATGTGTTGTGGAACCAGCCAATTGGTCCTTTATACAAGCTTGATTTGAGCAACAAAACTATTCAAAATGCTGAAGTCCATTCAACACAGACAAAGCGCTTTTGTGACCATGATTACCAAAAACCAGACATAGATTTGGACAAGTCTGTCTGTCATAGACTCGGGGCTGAGAAAATCAACAGGGAAAATTTCCCCAAATGTTTGAGTGCTCCTGTTTTGCTCCCGCAGGCGGGGAGGACATCCAATGATCCAACATCGAAGAGCGAGGAACCCGTACATCTGCTGACCAGGAAAGTTCATCCAGAAATTATTCAGTCTCCAATCTGGGCTCATGTTCTGGTCAGACCACCAGAAGTAAGCTGTGATAGAACGGGTATTCAGAGTCACAATATGGTATATTCATATCCTGCAGATAAAAGGTGTACCGCTAGTCTTGGGGTGGAACTGAAGACTGAAGCCAAGAATGACTACAATGCCGATCACAGCAGCAAGAGTGGTAGGTTTCTAAAATAATGAACTGTTCAGTGTGGACATGTAGAAAAATCTGCTACAGTAGTCAACAAAAGCTGCCCAAACACATATCTGCTGCAGTGGTCAACCAGAGCTGCCAAAACACATATCTGCTACAGTTGTCAATTAAAGGGGAACTGAAGAGAGAAGTATATGGAGGCTATCATGTTTATTTCCTTTTAGACAATACCAGTTGCCTGGCAGCCCTGCTGATCCTCTTCCTCTAATACTATTAGCCATAGCCCCTGAACAAGCATGCAGCAGATCAGGTGTTTCAGTGGTTCAGACTTATAAGTCTGATCTGACAAGACTAGCTGCATGCTTGTTTCTGGTTTTAATCAGATACTACTGCAGAGAAATAGACCAGCAGGGCTGCCAGGCAACTGGTATTGATTAAAAGGAAATAAACATGACAGCCTCCATATACCTCTCTCTTCAGTTCCCCTTTAAAGCTTGCCAGACGCATCTTCTACAGTAGTCAACCACAGCTGGCCAAACAGATCTGCTACAGTGATCAACCAAAGCTAGCCAAACACATATCTGCTACAGTGGTCAACCAAAGCTGGCCAGACACACATCTGCTACAGTGGTTAACCAAAGCTGGCAAAATACATATCTGCTACAGTAGTCAACTAAAGCTGGCCAGACACATATCTGCTACAGTAGTCAACCAAAGCTGACCACACATATATCTGCTACAGTGGTCAAACAAAGCTGGCCAAATTCATATCTGCTACAGTGGTTAACCAAAGCTGGCCAGACATATCTGCTACAGTGGTCAACCAAAGCTGGCCAGACACATCTGCTACAGTGCTCAACCAAAGCTGGCCAAACACATATCTGCTACAGTGCTCAACCAAAGCTGGCCAAACACATATCTGCTACAGTGGTCAACCAAAGCTGGCCAAACACATATCTGCTACAGTGGTCAACCAAAGCTGGCCAAACACATATCTGCTACAGTGGTCAAACAAAGCTGGCCAAATGCATATCTGCTACAGTGGTCAACAAAAGCTGGCCAGCCATATCTGCTACAGTGGTCAACCAAAGGCTGGCCAGACACATATTTGATACAGTGGTTAACCAGTGCTGGCCAGACATATATTTGCTACAGTGGTCAACCTGTGCTGGCCAGACACATATTTGCTACAGTGGTCAACCAGTGCTGGCCAGAGACACATATTTGCTACAGTGGTCAACCAAAGCTGGCCAAACACATAAGGTCCCAAACGTGCCCATGCTCACAGGAAACTGCAAATAAGAAATTATTTTGCAGCTTCAATGGCAGTTAGATGTCACCAGAAATGTGACTCCTCTCAGTCCTACTCACAGCTACAATGTCGGCATTCTTGATCACACTTCTCATAACCTTTCCCTCAGAACCGATCAGACCTCATCAATCTGTAGCATCACATGCTGTAGTCCTGGTTACAGCAGATGCTCAGTGGGGTAAAGTGATAATCGCATCCTCTTTCATCTACTTGTGCAGGAAGCTGACGCATTTTTCCTAGCTGAAGCCCATCAACTGTTTAACTTTGTTACATAAATACATGTTCACTGAGGCGATTTTAATGCTTTATGGATTCACTCCCCAGCACACCAGCTAGGAGCACCCCCCTCCCCCATTGGTTCCAGCTTGTACGCTGTGTATACCCCATTCACCAGCTAGGAGCACCCCCCTCCCCCATTGGTTCCAGCTTGTATGCTGTGTATACCCCATTCACCAGCTAGGAGCACCGCCCTCCCCCATTGGTTCCAGCTTGTACACTGTGTATACCCCATTCACCAGCTAGGAGCACCGCCCTCCCCCATTGGTTCCAGCTTGTATGCTGTGTATACCCCATTCACCAGCTAGGAGCACCCCCCTCCCCCATTGGTTCCAGCTTGTACGCTGTGTATACCCCATTCACCAGCTAGGAGCACCCCCCTCCCCCATTGGTTCCAGCTTGTACACTGTGTATACCCCATTCACCAGCTAGGAGCACCACCCTCCCCCATTGGTTCTAGCTTGTACGCTGTGTATACCCCATTCACCAGCTAGGAGCACCACCCTCCCCCATTGGTTCTAGCTTGTACACTGTGTATACCCCATTCACCAGCTAGGAGCACCCCCCTCCCCCATTGGTTCCAGCTTGTACGCTGTGTATACCCCATTCACCCCCTTCACTGTTTCTCAACTCTCAGCCCCTTTTCACTTTTTGGACTTACTTTAACTTGCAATGAATTTCTTGCTGCCTTGGTAACTATTTACATTCAGTTTCCCCCATTTATATTCAATATCATTTGAACACACACAGCTTTCCAAAAATATGCATGCCCATGTCGCAAACACTACTACACTGGAATTCAATTCAAGTTTTGCAGTGCCAGTACAATGAAAGCACTTACGTTTATGGTATATAGGGCTTCATTCACAAAGCTGTGATAACTCGGTTTGCAGCACTATAAGGCGTGTAACGTTTTTTGAGCGCAATCGCAAATTTGTGCGCGCTAACACATTTTCGCATTAAAATGCACTCTTTTTCACGTGAAAATTAGCGTTAGCGTGCGCAAATTCACGATTGCGCGTGAACACCATTATGTGCTTATAGCGCACGCAAAACGCTAGCGTGACCATGATATGAGTTATCAGGGCTTTGTGACTCAAGCCCCAAGTGTGAAAGAGCCCTAACAGATTCCACCTGTCTCTCTGGAAAACCTTTACCATTTTTGTGAAAGCTGTGCTCACATCTATGATCTGTAGTGAGGTCTTAACTGTGCTCTCTCACTTCCTCTTCCTGTCCTTCAAACTCTCACTTCCTCTTCCTGTCCACACTCTCACTTCCTCTTCCTGCCCTTCACGCTCTCTCTGTCTCTCTCTATTCCTGTTCTTCACGCTCTCTCTGTCTCTCTCTCTCTTCCTGTTCTTCACGCTCTCTCTGTCTCTCTCTCTCTTCCTGTTCTTCACGCTCTCTCTGTCTCTCTCTTCCTGTTCTTCACGCTCTCTCTGTCTCTCTCTCTTCCTGTCCTTCACGCTCTCTCGCTTCCTCTTCCTGTCCTTCACCCTCTCTCGCTTCCTCTTCCTGTCCTTCACCCTCTCTCGCTTCCTCTTCCTGTCCTTCACCCTCTCTCGCTTCCTCTTCCTGTCTTTCACCCTCTCTCGCTTCCTCTTCCTGTCCTTCACCCTCTCTCGCTTCCTCTTCCTGTCCTTCACCCTCTCTCGCTTCCTCTTCCTGTCCTTCACCCTCTCTCGCTTCCTCTTCCTGTCCTTCACCCTCTCTCGCTTCCTCTTCCTGTCCTTCACCCTCTCTCACTTTCTTCACTTGCTCTCTCATTTGCCCTTCCTGTCCTTCACCCTCTCTTGCTTCCTCGTCCTGTCCTTAAAGAGAACCCGAGGTGGGTTTGAAGAATATTATCTGCATACAGAGGCTGGATCTGCCTATACAGCCCAGCCTCTGTTGCTATCCCAAACCCCCCTAAGGTCCCCCTGCACTCTGCAATCCCTCATAAATCACAGCCACGCTGCTGACAAACAGCTTGTCAGAGCTTGCTGTGTTTATCTCTATAGTGTCAGTCTGATGCTCTCCCCGCCTCCTGCAGAACTCCGGTCTCCGCCTGCATCCCTTCCCTCCCTGCTGATTGGAGGGAAGGGACGGGGGCAGGGACCGGACCTATGCAGGAGGCGGGGGAGCAGCTGAGACTGACACTACAGATGTAAACACAGCCTTACAGCACGGCTGTGATTTATGGGGGATTGCAGAGTGCAGGGGGACCTTAGTGGGGTTTGGGATAGCAACAGAGGCTGGGCTGTATAGGCAGATCCAGCCTCTGTATGCAGATAACATTCTATAAACACACCTCGGGTTCTCTTTAACCCTCACTCGCTTCCTCTTCCTGTACTTCACCCTCTGGTTTCCTATTCCTGTACTTCACCCTCTCGCTTACTCTTCCTTCCCTCATTTCCTCTTCATGTCCTTCATTCGCTCTCAAAGAGCAGCGCACACTGGAAGAAACTTAACAGAGCTCCAACTTTTTACAGCTGCTGGTTGCTCTGCATCATCCTCAGTACAGGACCCGATGTGTGTCACATGACCTGATGCGAGTCAGATGACCTACATCAGGAGCCGTATAGAGGATACAGCAGAGCAGCTCTAAGAAGTGAAGACACCTGAGCCCAGAGCTCTGGTGTCTTCCACTGCACGCTGCACTGTGTTAGTGGGAGAGAGGCACCCCCCCATGCCTCATTAAGGGCTGGTTCACACGGACGGTTGGAGGGCTTTTACCGCCAGCATCCAGGACTTGTCGTTAAATGCTCCCATTCAAGAATGGAAGCATTTGTACCAGGCTTTTACCAGAATTTACGCAAATGTGGCGTTCCGATCCTGATTTTCCCTGTCGTTTGAGGCAACCCTGGGCGGTACATGTAGTGTCCAGGGTCGATTAACCGCCGTGTCTTTCCCCCAGTGGGAACAAAAAATGCAGATTGTGACGGAAAGCCACCAAAATATAAATGAAAACCACCAGATGTCACAAGTCTCAGCCAGTGTGAGTATAATAAGCTTATTATTTACAATCGCACAGCAAGTACCGACAACAGTATGCATGCATGAACCTGGGACCCCAGTGCTGCAAGGTACCAGTACCATCAACATCACCCCATTCTGCCCCATGTACACAACTGGTCTGGAATATTCTGCACAAACATTGGTTTTTAGCTGTGATATAATGAAACCTATTTTAAAGGGAACCAGAGACGAAGCACCCTTGTGTATTTTACCACGTATATCAGTAAGAACATTAGAGAAAACACTTACCATGCTGTCTGTTTCGTCCTCACTGCTAAAAGTGTCTGTTATCAGCAGTCACAAGAATCCCAGACTGAGCAATTAAATCTGGCTTTGCTGGGAATGATTATTGCTGAGTCATTATAGCAAAGCCACAAGGGGGCAGGCTTGGGCTTGAAATAACACCACAGAAGACAGACTTAGCTATAATCTTTCTGTAGCAAAGCTAGACGGAGCAGCCTGACTTCTCAGTCGGGGATTCTTATCAGAGGTGATAACAGTCAGATTACACAGAGAACAATGAAACAAAGGGCAGATTAGGTGTTTACTGTCATGTTCCCACTGATTTATAAGGTAAAATACAAGAGGGTGCTTCATCTCTGGTTCTCTTTAAGACCATTTTTCTCTAGTTCACTCACTGTATGCAATTGTTCTTCCAGGCCTGGTAACATACTTTGAAACGCGCATTGAACTGATGGGAAAGATAGTGGATTCAGCCAACACTGAAGGTGGTAAAGAAGACCAAACGTTGAAAGAGAAGAATGAGCAACAGTGCAAAGCTGAACCCTTAAAGCCTTGTGGCAAGAAATCAAAAAGTTGGACCTCATTTTATGATTCAGAGAGCCATTCACTAACCCATCAACTAGGAACTGAGCGAGAACCTGAAGCACTTGTTGATGTGCATAAAAGTGAGGCTTGTGGACCGAAAGAACAAAACCAAAGGAATCTGAACAAAGAAGCGTGTGTTGATGATGATCATGGCATAAATGTCAACCGAGGAAAAGTCATTTCATCTGGTGACCAAATGACTGACCACCTTTCTGGTCATAAAGACTTTGAAAGCGAGCAGCCTGGGCCTTCAGATGTTGATCACAGGGCTAAGGGTAAGCAGAAAGCAGCTGCGCTGCCGGCCCAGATGGCCAGAGAGAGGTTCTGGAAATACCACAGAAACTGTTGTGATGAATTCCAACCATGTCAGACGGCAGTTAAAGTTCTGAAACAGATTAAAACCTTGGAAAAGGGCCAGCGTGAGCAGAATACCAACCAACGCCCTCCATCCGATGAAGACCTTCTGGAAGGTAATGGCCGAATCGCTTTCAATCTCTTTGTCAAACTGTCACAGAGGAAGTCTCGCTCGAGAGATCCGCCGCCGCCATGGAAGTAGCCCCATTAAATGGTAAAAGTTAACTCTATACTTTGTGCACAGAATATAAACAGGTTCAGTATAAAAGGGAGATAGATGCAGTGGTGAAATCTGCAGTGTAGGTTGCCATGGCTACATGCACACCAATCACACGTTACCGATTATCATGCCAATAGCCCGGGCAACTGTGCCAATGTCAACTTCTCACAACCCCACCTCCTTAGCCAATCTCTGTCGTAAACTCTTACACAGACTCCTATCTCATCTTCTTTCCCTGCCTTATGGTGTTCATACATGGTACAAGTTTTTTCCATTAGATAATTTCCTTCATTATTCCGTTACATCGAATTCAAAGGTTTTTCCAACATGTCCAATCGTTTTTTTTTAATCGAAAACGAGGGATAATCGTTAGTGTTTCTTGATAAAAAAAATATACATTTTCTACTTTCATTTAATTTTTTTGGTCGAATAAATGGGAAAATCTAACGTTTTTATTGTACCATGTATGGACACCATAACGTTAACAGACACCTGAAGGGAGAGTGATATGGAGGCTGACATATTTATTTCCTTTTAAACAATGCAGATTGCCTGGCTGTCCTGCTGATCCTCTGCCTCTAATACTATTAGCCACAGCCCCCGAACAAGCATGCAGCAGATCAGGTGCTCTGACTGAAGTGTGACTGGATTAGCTGCATGCTTGTATCAGGTGTGTGATTCAGACGCTACTGCAGCCAGAGAGATCAGCAGGGCTGCCAGGCAACTGGTATTGTTTAAAAGGAAATAAACATGGCAGCCTCCATATCCCTCTCACTTCAGGTTCCCTTTAACCCTATTCTTGCTGTTTATCTACCTCCAGCGGCTGCAATTGCATCCATTTGCATTACCTCTGAATTATTAGCATTTAATTGACTATTGCTACCAACTGTGTCCTCCACCCTTCTGATGATGCCTGACAGTGATCTGTACCTTAAACTGGTTTTATCCCAATAGCCATTTTGCCCCCCAGAACCGTCCATGAGTCTCACCCTATGCCCCCAATACTCCAGCCTCCCCTGACACCCCCTACTTCCAGATCTGGAATGCTTCTAGTCAGCCTTATTACAGCCGATCTCTGCCATGCCAATCACATGGGTCATACCCAAAAACCTACTTCAACCGTTTCCCTGCAGGCGTTTCAGCAACCTCCCATCTTTAATACTTCCAGCCCTGTACATAACAACACTACTTAAAGAGGACCTGTAGTGAAAATATCGGAATTAATGAAATGGCTTTTTACAATTTTTTTCTTTAGAAATCATTTAGTCTAAAGGTGGCCACTAATGATCGAATTTCTAGCGAAAAATCGTTCGGTCGATCAGAAATTCTGATCTGAAGTGAAATATTGTAATACATCGTTCACTACACCATCAACGAACCAATCTTTCCTTCCTATCTATCACAACCAAGAAAATCCAAATTTTGGTTCGATGAAAATTCATTCGTCCGACATTTTTTTCACTCATTTATAATCGGTTGTGTCCACCAATGGAGATTATTTATAACTAATCCGATCAGAATTTCTGATCGCTCTAATTATTTTTCGCTAGAAATTGGACAGTTAGTGGCCCCTTTAATCTTTCCTCACCCTGATTTACATTCTGAAATTTTCTCTGTGGAATGTTTGTTTACTGTGTGTTCTGAAGCCAAAAGAAATAATACCTGGTCTCCCAGATTGCTCTGGGAGGGGAATTCTGCATAGCTAAACAGCCTAGGCTGTGACATCACTGGAAGGGTGGGGCTAAATACGATTTTACAGCAATATATAGCTATAGGAAGTGTAGTGATTTGTCAGTGATGTGGTTTTATTGGTAGAAGATAACAATTATTATGATTTTACTTTTTAGATAAACAGAAACTTCCTCCGTTTCCGGCCATATTATCAGAGGACCACATGTTGCCCAAGCCAGAAATTTCTTCCAAGATTGCTTGCGTCAGCCTGCCTAATCTGAAGCAGTATGGTCACCACCTGACTTGCTCTTCACAAGAGATTTCTTCTTTCAAGAAAACACCGTTATCGCTTGGACTGGAAAATACGGACACAGAGTCTATATCCTCAGTGCTGCACTTTGATCTGCCAGGTATTTGTGTCGACAATGATGACCTTCTGACCAATGTTTTGCCTTTTAACGCAAGTCAGCCCATTATTGTAGAGTGTCTGAGAGGCGAGAAATTGTCAAACGAAGCATCATCTAGCACTTTAACTTTGCCCATTATTGAGGACTTGGCAGGCTACACTGTAGAAGGTAAGAACAGATTAAATGATGGGATGCCTGGTAGTTTTAGTCTACCAATCATAAATGCCCAAACAGAGGTCACAAGGACAGAAGTTGTAGGTCATTTATCAACCAGTCACTTGGAATTACCTCCATTGAGAATCAGCATAGTTCAGAATTCTAAACTAAAACATCCACTGCCTCCTAATTTACCAGTAGTTCAATCAGTTACGGCCTCCCACAAAGAGTATCCATCTATACATTTAACAGAAGAAAAAGGTAGCATTAAGGTGGGTCAAAGTCTTGAACAAGGAATAATGAATTCTAACCAAACCCACCCAACAGACCCTGGCTGTTTCAAGAGTCCCAGTTTTGAAAACCAAGATTTACCATCAAACCTGGAGAAAGGTGTCCCCAAAAATTTGCATTCTCTAAATGATCCAGATATATACAGTATCCCTATTTCTGAAAGAACTACTATGGCAGCCAGTTCAGATGAGCTCCAACTCAAAACCATCTCAACATCACATTCTTTGGCTGAAAATACTCCTGACTTTGGAGAAGCAACAGATGGAGTAAATTGGATCACATCTGAGTCACCCTACAGCCAAGAACTTCTTAACCCAGTTGAGCTTTCAAATCAAATTGTTGAGAAACAACCAGCTCTCGCTACGTCTGTCTCTTATTCAAATTCCATTCTAGACAGTGAAGTTTCAGAGTGGCCCAAAACGGCAGATTTATTAAAACGTTCAAGCACAATTAGCTTGTCGTCAAACTTTGACATCTTAAATCATCAGTCAGTTCTTCATTTTCACCCTGAGTCTCAGAGTTTGTATGATGGTTCTTGCAAGTCTACCAAAGAACTCAATGTTGAGGAATGTGAGAGTGTGGCAAAAATAGACAATCAGCCTTGCGATTTAGGGAACCATTTAAATGTAGTGGTAGAAGAAGAAGCTTGTATCTGTGGTGTCCTGCAAAAATCTAATACAGCAATTCCAGACAGGAATATGGTAGATGACAAGTTCAGTGTTCACAAAGCAGTAAATCTCCAAGGAAGTCGCAATGAATTTATTGAAGCTGTAGATGATAGAAGTCAAGACGTACTTAATGTGCAAGGAACATTTAAAGGGGAGTCAGCTGTGCAATTCCTAGACTACTGTGATCAATCACAAGCTAAGAAGGAACATGAGGAAATGATTAGGGACATAGCGAATTATTTTCAAGATTCATTTATTATAAACGCAAACACAGTTGATCATATTAACTGTGAGGGAAGCTTGGAATCTTCTGATCTAGATATGAATGTTCATACTGGACCAGATAATGCATCAGAAACTGTAGACTTGTTGAAACGTCAAGAAGATTCTGCATGTGTTAATGAAAGTGTAGTAAATCATAATGAAGATCTAATTTTATACATCAGTAATAGACAAACAAAGGAGAACATGGGCCTGGACGACATTTCACAGGAATTAATATGTCCACCTGGTGAAGAAACACCAAATGAAAGATGCAACCATACCATGGACAATAACACCATGGATAGTGGAAGTAGTAGTAATTCAAACATAGTCGCCACTACAAAACCGGCGTTAGGGCAAGAAGGACTGGGAAACAATCCAAACAGAAGGGCTGATTGTAACCCAACTATGGTAGATTTACATCACAAGAGCCTTGTACAGGTTGAACTTAACCGTCCAGATGCTTTAAACTCTCCGGGTATAACAACCAAGAGTGATAAAACTGATAATCTTGTTATTCTTCAGGAAGAAACCTTGTCTGTACACTGGAAAACAACAAATTGCGAGAGTAAGCAGGGTGTGAACATTCTGGGACATGGATCGGTACAGAAGACATTGGATTATGTGTCAAATACTAAATCAAGTTGTAATGTCAATGGGGGAGTCAGTCATGATCAAGCTGATCAGATAAGAGGTTCAGAAAGATCACCATGCAGTCTGGAAGGTCCAGTGAAAGCTGAGCAGATTGGAGGCTCAGAAAGATCACCATGCAGTCTGGAAGGTCCAGTGAAAGCTGAGCAGCTGGGAGATTCAGAAAGATCACCATGCAGTCTGGAGGGTCCAGCGAAAGCTGGGCAGCTGGGAGGCTCAGAAAGATCACCATGCGGTTTGGAAGTTCCAATGAAAGCTGAACAGCAGTTAGGGCCTCTAAACAATGTTAACCAAAAACACAGTAGAAAACCATGTAATGATCAAAAATCTAAAGTTTGTAGACCACTGAAGAATTGTAACAGTGTTCCTCCAAGAAATACCAGTGATAAAACTGGCTTTCAAAAATATTTCTCAACCACCCTTCACAGAAGACCATTCCACTCTGTTTTCACATTTTTAACAAAGACCCAAAGTATGGAAGATAATGAGGAGCAAAGCGATTCAATTGTAGAAGAACTTTCAACCACCACAGTCAGTCCTCCCTGGAAATCACCTGATAAAGAAAAACCTTCAATGCACACAAGTCAAGAGGTGTTAGAGAAGAAGACCATGGATGCAGTAGAATATCTGACCTATTTGTATGCTAGAAGTCCAAAGCTGAAGGGACAGGGTTGGTTACACAGTTCAGTGGTTGCCAGTGACTCGGATGATATAAGTGTCTTAGCCAACCTAAATTTCTGTAAAGTTACTTTACCAGGAGAACTCAGGAACCAGGAAATATCAAGAGATGTACAGGAGGTGAACCGCGAGAAAACTAAGCCAGAAAATGTCTACGTACCTCCTAGTAAGGAAGAGCTGAAGGCTGATGAGGAGCTGGCAGTCCTACACATTATGTACACATTAAAGAGAAGTCTGGACCTGCAGGAGTTTTCTGGTGCAGAAAAAGAGACTGGCTGAAAAACAATTCAAATTTTAACAAACTTTTTCTTTTTTTGTACGATAATAATTTAACCAAAGTTTGTGCTTTTATTTATTTATAACTAACCATACCTTTAAAATAATATATAAAAAACTGACAGTACAGATTTATTCACTGACTAAAAACTGAAAAAAGGGGGGGGGGTGTTTTTCAGTATGAATTGGGGTTTTGGAGTCCTTTTGAGTTTTCTTCTCAAAGTGAAAATTACTTTTTGCAACCTTAAAAATGACCCGTTTATAAATCATAATTTTATTGTTTCTTGGTCTGACTTGCTGTTAAAAGTAGAATCCCGGGCAAGGAAAAAACCCCCAAAATATAATCCTCTAAACCCACCTCCAGCTCCGATACATTAGCAATCCCCACATTACACACAATCACTTCCGTACATCCCACCGATATTAACAGAAACTGGCCTTATACAACTATATGTAAATACGATTCTATTTTCATTTCAATATTTTTACACTGTATATACAATCTTAGAATTCAATTCACTTTATTGTCATTGTGTAACACAACGAAATTACAGTTAGAAGTTAAGGTCTTTGATCGTAATTAAAATTGTACCGATGATCAAATAAAATGGGGTATTGTAACCAACTAAAATCGATTTAACACAAGGTCGACCTGTTCCGACTTGCATATAAATGTAACTTCGGGGCGGTAGGGGATCGTTCGTATCTCAGTCATTAATGGAGGACTGCCTATAAGATGAGGGAGAGTTTTTTTATTGCGTTGCTTTTTACTAAATTGAGAACTAAGCAAAGTGTCAAGTTGAATTATCACTTTGTTGTATCAGTTGTTTGACTTAATTTCTGAATACTGATTTTACTCCATTTATGTTAAGCTTGGGGGTGTAATCTCCACAGTCAGCATACAACACATAAGCTGACGTGAAGGAGGTACACACACCAGCACAAGGGATCAGGATATCCCCAGTTTAGTGGAGGAGAGGACTGACTCCAATAGGAGATTGTGGTGCACAGAGCCAGTGCAGATCTGAACAGCCACAAACACTTTCGTAATAACGTCTCAGCGCAAAGTAGCGCTGAGCGCATAAACCAGGACTGAGGAGATCAGGACAGGTAGACAGAATGAACGCTTGCTAGCTAGCGATTACTTAGCGACAGCAAGCGTCCAAAACCAGACAGACTGGAATGAGGCAGCCAATGCGTTGCGGCGATGGCGTGCCTCACAAAGACAGGACAGGAGAGACAGGAAATAGCAGGATCGAGATAGATGAACGTAACACAGATAAATATACAATAAGTATGTTTTCCTAGCGTATTACAATTACAGCTATCAATGAAACTATTCGTAACGTCTGACTAACATATGTATATATTGGCAATGAACCGATATATGACATAAGCAGGAACTCTGACTAAGACTGAAGTAACACAGGGAACAGGACTCAGAAGGATTCGCTATCTCTTCGCAGAGATGAACGCAATCCACAAACAGGACCAGGAACAGGATTCAGAAGGATTCGTTATCTCTTCGCAGAGATGAACGCAATCCACAAACAGGACCAGGAACAGGATAACTAGCTCAGCACGGGTGTTCACGATACGCGCAAACTACCAAAATGTGCTGGAAAACTGACTAACTGAACACAGGAAATAAACAGTTCGTGTACGTATATATCAGCGACACTGATATATTAACGTAACACGAATACAAGGAAAATAACAAAATGCGCAAGTATGCGTATATATTGGCGATGAACCAATATATGACACAAGACAAGCAAGTAGCAACTTCTAGAACAAGAGCAGAACTAGGAGGACTCGCTGACCCCTTCGCAGGAGTCAGCGCAGTCCACACGGACCAGGAACGAGGTGGGGCACGAGCAGAGTAACAGATAGAGTCTGAAACTATGATAGCCCATGAGGCATTGCAGGAAGCAGTTCTTTATACTGAGGTCATCCAATGGGAGCAGACCTGCAGATTCCCACACAAGTGAATGGTAATTAATCACAGGCTGATAGCAGGAAAAGGCAGACAATGATATGCAGCCTGCAGGAAAGGGACCGCCCCTCCACTGCAGCAGACAATGTTTGTTTACACAAAAGCATATTAAACTGTCATAAACTTCAGAGCGACTGCAGATGGAATCAGCAACTAGTTTAAGTGCAAACCAAACTATGCAAGCAAATGCATGTAATGACATTAGAACTGCTTGGTTTGCAATACCAGTGCAGTCAGCAGTAAACGCTGCAGAAGCGATCATAACAGTACCCCCTCCCTTAAACGCGGCCTCTGGACGCCTATGAAAACTGACATATTTCTCCTGAACCACCCAAACCAAAAAATCAGAAGTTGGAAATCCAGCAAACTGATCTGACTGAAAATTCATGAAGGTCGGATCCGTCCGACAAAACCAAATTCCCGAATCGGTCTCACCAAAACTAGACCAATTGGAACCAGAACCTACCGAACCATGCCCGTCAGCACTACAAGCCTCAGTGTGACACCCATCAGAACCACGACTTCCAGAAAACAACCCCAAGAAACTCTCTGCGCGATACCCACCGCCTTCCAAGGACTGTCCAAAAACGCCAAAGCCTTTGCAATGCCCACCGGAACTGTCCCTACCAACACAAAACCCACCGTTGAACCAGTCCAAGGTACCAGGACAAGTTTCCTCAGAGATCTCCCAGAACACTTGGAAGCTCCAAAGAGATCCCCACAGGTCAGAACGCCCCTTAGGCTCACATGGAGAACTATCAAGAACCCCTATGGAACCCAGGGCAACTCCAGAGTCAGGGTCACAAGGACAAACATCAAGATCAGGGCTTTTAGGGACCAGAACCATCTCCGGGCATGCAGGCCAACCGGCAACATCAGAACATGTCTCCACTAGGGAAGCACGTGAGCACGCTAACACAGACACATCTGGGCAGTCTGGCATACGAAGCACATCTGGGCACACCGGCACAAGAGAAACCTCTGGGCATGTCAAGGAACTGCGAACCTCAAAGTCAGTCAAGACAGGACCGAAACCAGAACTGGGCAAAAAAAATTCATCATGACTAGACTTCATAGTTACTGGATTCTCACTAAAAACTGCAGGATCAGACTTAGATGTCGCTGATTCCAGCAGGGTTATTAACAAATCATGTTCAGGGGCATTTACAAGACAGGGCAAATCTTCTGATGTATGCACTGAACTAGACAGGGTTCCCATAGCTTCTTCTGGACTAGACAGAGACTCATCAAATACACTGGACTGGAGCTCATGAAGGGCTGCAAAACAAGTCAATATTGCAGCAATCCCCACTGAACTAGGCAAAACTGAGTAACTCACTGGACAGGAAGGGGGCTCTGGAACTTCTGCCACACCGGCCAGAGAACCAGAATTTTCCAGGATACAGGGCTGGGTTTCAGAAACACTCATTAACCCGGACTGAAATTCTGAGATTTCTATTATTTTTTCCAGCGAGTCAGAATTATCCATGTTACAGGGCAAGACTTTTGAAACATTCAGAGGACAGGGCTGGAGTTCCTCGGCTGTTACAACACTGGAGAGGGACTCAACAACATTGGTTAAATCAGACTGTGTACAGGGCAAGGTATCTAACACACTTGCTGACGAGGACAATATTTCAATGGCTTCTGCTTCGCTGGGCAGAAATTCATCAAGTTTTATTAGAGCAGACTGTAATTCCAAAACAGCTGCTAGACAAGTGAATATTACTGCAACACCAACTGAGGTAAGCAGTGCTTCAGCCTCCTCTGCTAGAGGGTTTAAAGTATCCAAAGTACTGGGTGAAGCATAAGACTCTGCGACCACAGCTTCACTGGACAGGATCACTGAACAGTCCATATTGCAGGGCAAAACCATGGAAGCACCTGCTGGACAGCATAATGATTCTGTGACCTGAGTTTCATTGGAGAGATCTACTGCACAATTCATGGTACAGGGCAAATTCATTGGAAAATCCTCTGAACAAGGCAATAATTCTGCGATTTCAGGTTCACATAGCAGATGCTCTGAGCTATTCACGAAACTAGAGCGAGGTGTAGAAACAGGAAGATCAAAACACAATGTTTGCGCATCTAAATCACCATTCAATTGTGAAATTGGAAAATTCAGATGCTGGGGTTCTGAGATTTCTGGACAGGATTGTTGGGACTCAGAAACTGATGTAGTGCATCTATTGGCATCTGCTGGATCAGACAGGAGTTGAACTTTATTAACACAGGTAATTTCTGCAGAAGTGTTTGCAGAGACAGGCAAGATTTTTCTGGTGTCTGTTTCACTAAACAGAGTCATGAGTACTGGCTAGGCTGGACTCAGAAGTCAGCAGGACCTCTGGGTCCTCTGCTGAGAAATTTGTGCAGGGCAAGATTAAGGAAGTATTAGTAATTTCTGTCTTACTGGGAAGTAACACTGAGTTATCCATGGTACAGGGTGGAATTACAGGAACTTCAATTTCACACAAAAGGAGCTCTGAATCACTCGCTGAATCAGCCAAAAGTGCTGAAGCAGGCGAGTCCTCAGGAACTGAGGAAGTGGAACAATCTCCACTTGACAGTGTGTCTTCCCTGGTATCAACTGATTGAATTGCATAAAAATCGTCCAGAATCATTCTCCACACATCGATCAATGGAGCCACAAAGTCATACCCACACACACCAGTTTTTATTAGGTTATAGGCAGACTTAATGCATGCATTCAATACTAATTCACTTTTTGCACTGTAAAACTGACAAAATGAACTTGCATCTTTCTTCCATTCATAGACCAGAGCTTCCATCCCTCCTTTCTCAAATGGAGGATCCCATGCATATTTAACAGCTGAGCATTCCGGCTGATCATAGTTTGCAAATGTGTTAGTGGCAGAAACATACATTGGGTTATTTAGCAGGTGATTGGCCGATTTCTTATTCCTAAGGATCTCCAATACCTGTAGCAAGTATTGAACTGTAGTGTATGCAAATTTCCCTTGCTGCACGAATAAATTGATCTGTTCAATACTCTGTAATATATCTTCATAATCATATTCAGATAATTCATTTAAACAAGAACTTTTATTTTCCCTGGCTAGCAATGAAAGTTCATTAGTAGTTTCATAGGTCCATTTGACTCCCCTGAATGGTGACTGAATTTCATTATCTACTACTGGCGGAGTCTCATTACAGATCTGATGCGCAGTCGCCAAGGGCAACGACTCCGCTGATTGTAACGCTTTTCTTTTGGAGCGTTTACGTTTGGCTTTAGACCCTGCTGCCTTAGCAGAAGAAAAGTTATCAGAACAATTATCTGCTTGCTGATTATTTTTGTAGGCAGTAGAAGGAGCAGCTGATTGACAAGCTGCCAGGAGCTTATCAAAAGGGCTAGGCAAATCGGTTTTGCGCAGCCAGTTATGAATCACAAACGCTAGAAATTCCAGTGGTCTTTCTTTTAAATTGGTATGATCCAAGACATCGTAGGCCCACTGAAACAATCTTCCCTTAAATAAAACATAAACTAGCTGGGGGGCCCACGTTGAAACAGGAGTAGCCTGGAGCTCAGGATTGGCCAGGAACCTGGCACATTCAGAAAAAAACTCATTTTCTGTTTCAGAATTGAGCTTCTCAAATTTCTTAAAGGAACAGGAACCATAACAAACAGTGTCATTTTTGCTGGGAACCCCCCCCCCCACAATGGGGATTGGTAATGGGGCTATCATAATGTTAAGCTTGGGGGTGTAATCTCCACAGTCAGCATACAACACATAAGCTGACGTGAAGGAGGTACACACACCAGCACAAGGGATCAGGATATCCCCAGTTTAGTGGAGGAGAGGACTGACTCCAATAGGAGATTGTGGTGCACAGAGCCGGTGCAGATCTGAACAGCCACAAACACTTTCGTAATAACGTCTCAGCGCAAAGTAGCGCTGAGCGCATAAACTAGGACTGAGGAGATCAGGACAGGTAGACAGAATGAACGCTTGCTAGCTAGCGATTACTTAGCGACAGCAAGCGTCCAAAACCAGACAGACTGGAATGAGGCAGCCAATGCGTTGCGGCGATGGCGTGCCTCACAAAGACAGGACAGGAGAGACAGGAAATAGCAGGATCGAGATAGATGAACGTAACACAGATAAATATACAATAAGTATGTTTTCCTAGCGTATTACAATTACAGCTATCAATGAAACTATTCGTAACGTCTGACTAACATATGTATATATTGGCAATGAACCGATATATGACATAAGCAGGAACTCTGACTAAGACTGAAGAAATACAGGGAACAGGACTCAGAAGGATTCGCTATCTCTTCGCAGAGATGAACGCAATCCACAAACAGGACCAGGAACAGGATTCAGAAGGATTCGTTATCTCTTCGCAGAGATGAACGCAATCCACAAACAGGACCAGGAACAGGATAACTAGCTCAGCACGGGTGTTCACGATACGCGCAAACTACCAAAACGTGCTGGAAAACTGACTAACTGAACACAGGAAATAAACAGTTCGTGTACGTATATATCAGCGACACTGATATATTAACGGAACACGAATACAAGGAAAATAACAAAATGCGCAAGTATGCGTATATATTGGCGATGAACCAATATATGACACAAGACAAGCAAGTAGCAACTTCTAGAACAAGAGCAGAACTAGGAGGACTCGCTGACCCCTTTGCAGGAGTCAGCGCAGTCCACACGGACCAGGAACGAGGTGGGGCACGAGCAGAGTAACAGATAGAGTCTGAAACTATGATAGCCCATGAGGCATTGCAGGAAGCAGTTCTTTATACTGAGGTCATCCAATGGGAGCAGACCTGCAGATTCCCACACAAGTGAATGGTAATTAATCACAGGCTGATAGCAGGAAAAGGCAGACAATGATATGCAGCCTGCAGGAAAGGGACCGCCCCTCCACTGCAGCAGACAATGTTTGTTTACACAAAAGCATATTAAACTGTCATAAACTTCAGAGCGACTGCAGATGGAATCAGCAACTAGTTTAAGTGCAAACCAAACTATGCAAGCAAATGCATGTAATGACATTAGAACTGCTTGGTTTGCAATACCAGTGCAGTCAGCAGTAAACGCTGCAGAAGCGATCATAACAATTTAATAATAGGCTTTGATAAGATTGATGAAATCTGAATAATTGCTAATAATACTCACTTTCCCAGATGTGGTTGTTCTTAAAGATGGGGCAATATTGTCCTTCAAGCTGTAATGCAGATCTGTTTATCTCTCCCCACATTTTTATTCAGGTAAATAAGCAGATTTCCATTGGCTTGAAACTGAGCCAAACAAACTCAGTAGTTGCCGACCTGTTGTGTGAAATCCGATTAGCTATGCAGCATCTGCTTGGGTTGACTGGCTCAGTTTCAGTTGAGGGGACATTTACACTCTTTTTGTGGTCAGCTGAAGGTGGTTAATGGACATTTTTTTTAATATACAAACTAAAGAGACCCTGTAGTGACATATAGAAGAATGAAGTAAATCAGGATACCCACTTTTACATTTATTTTTCTAGTTTACACATCAAAAACCCTTCCTATATCTATATATTGTCATGTATCCCACGTCCTGCCAATGAAACTTAGCCTAGGCCGTTTAGCTATGGGGAATTTCCCCTCTCCCCGAGCATTCTGGGAGACCAGATATATTTTCTACTGGCTTTGGAACGGTCAGTAAATAAACATTCCTTAGAGCTGCACCTCACAGGGCTGAAGATCTCACCACCTGTGATAAATGTCAGAATGTAAATCAGGGTGAGTAAAGATTTTACAATGAGCAAACACTGACTAATTTATTAAATAATATTGTAAAATATAAGCCATTTAATTTATTTTGCTGTGTGTTGCCCAGAGAAGTCCCAAGGACTTCCTTAGGATACTGAAGGAAAAAACACGGAGATGCCAGGAAGCGTACAAGAGATATCGGCGCCGGGAGACTTGGGCGCAGAATACAGCCGGTATATGGCTGATCCTGCTGCTGCACAAGTCCCGGCCGTGGTAATTACTATTCCCCCTCCAGGTCCACGTGGATAGTGAGGGAATGAAATAATTCAGTTTCCTGCGATTGCTGGAGGCCGAATTATTGTGTTTTAAAAGTAACTTCAGCTCCGCCTTCTGACGGCGCCAAAGTTACTCCCTGTGCGCTGCTATAGTCGTAATTCCTATTACGGCCTATGGTGGCGCCGGCTGCGCCCAAGTCTCCTGCGCTGAATTGGAAGTGTTCGGCCAGGAGCCCCTTATGGTGTAGTATGTTAGGATCTGATGTCAGGAATGTAGTATGTTAGGATCTGATGTCAGGAATGTAGTATGTTAGGATCTGATGTCAGGAATGTAGTATGTTAGGATCTGATGTCAGGAATGTAGTATGTTAGGATCTGATGTCAGGAAAGTAGTATGTTAGGATCTGATGTCAGGAATGTAGTATGTTAGGATCTGATGTCAGGAATGTAGTATGTTAGGATCTGATGTCAGGAATGTAGTATGTTAGGATCTGATGTCAGGAATGTAGTATGTTAGGATCTGATGTCAGGAATGTAGTATGTTAGGATCTGATGTCAGGAATGTAGTATGTTAGGATCTGATGTCAGGAATGTAGTATGTTAGGATCTGATGTCAGGAATGTAGTATGTTAGGATCTGATGTCAGGAATGTAGTATGTTAGGATCTGAGGTCAGGAATGTAGTATGTTAGGATCTGAGGTCAGGAATGTAGTATGTTAGGATCTGAGGTCAGGAATGTAGTATGTTAGGATCTGATGTCAGGAATGTAGTATGTTAGGATTAGTGTTGGGCGAACATCTAGATGTTCGGGTTCGGGCCGAACAGGCCGAACATGGCCGCGATGTTCGGGTGTTCGACCCGAACTCCGAACATAATGGAAGTCAATGGGGACCCGAACTTTTGTGCTTTGTAAAGCCTCCTTACATGCTACATACCCCAAATTTACAGGGTATGTGCACATTGGGAGTGGGTACAAGAGGAAAAAAATTTTTAGCAAAAAGAGCTTATAGTTTTTGAGAAAATCGATTTTAAAGTTTCAAAGGGAAAACTGTCTTTTAAATGCGGGAAATGTCTGTTTTCTTTGCACAGGTAACATGCTTTTTGTCGGCATGCAGTCCTAAATGTAATACATATAAGAGGTTCCAGGAAAAGGGACCGGTAATGCTAACCCAGCAGCAGCACACGTGATGGAACAGGAGGAGGGTGGCGCAGGAGGAGAAGGCCACGCTTTGAGACACAACAACCCAGGCCTTGCATGAGGACAAGAAGCGTGCGGATAGCAATTTGCATTTTGTCGCCATGCAGTCATAAATGTAATACAGATAAGAGGTTCAATAAACAGGGACCGGAAACGCTAACCCATCACAGATGTTCATTGTTCATGTTACTTGGTTGGGGTCCGGGAGTGTTGCGTAGTCGTTTCCAATCCAGGATTGATTCATTTTAATTTGAGTCAGACGGTCTGCATTTTCTGTGGAGAGACGGATACGCCGCCGATCTGTGACGATGCCTCCGGCAGCACTGAAACAGCATTCCGACATAACGCTTGCTGCCGGGCAAGCCAGCACCTCTATTGCGTACATTGCCAGTTTGTGCCAGGTGTCTAGCTTCGATACCCAATAGTTGAAGGGTGCAGATGGATTGTTCAACACAGCTACGCCATCTGACATGTAGTCCTTGACCATCTTCTCCAGGCGATCGGTGTTGGAGGTGGATCTGCACGCTTGCTGTTCTGTGTGCTGCTGCATGGGTGTCAGAAAATTTTCCCACTCCAAGGACACTGCCGATACCATTCCCTTTTGGGCACTAGCTGCGGCTTGTGTTGTTTGCTGCCCTCCTGGTCGTCCTGGGTTTGCGGAAGTCAGTCTGTCGGCGTACAACTGGCTAGAGGAGGGGGAGGATGTCAATCTCCTCTCTAAAGTCTCCACAAGGGCCTGCTGGTATTCTTCCATTTTGACCTGTCTGGCTCTTTCTTCAAGCAGTTTTGGAACATTGTGTTTGTACCGTGGATCCAGAAGGGTATAAACCCAGTAATTGGTGTTGTCCAGAATGCGCACAATGCGTGGGTCGCGTTCAATGCAGTCCTAGGCCGAAGAGGTCATAGCCTAGGGTCACAAAACCTGTTTATTTGGGCAATTTCAATGGTGGCGAGTCTGACGTACATAAATCGCAGCAATGGCCGTTAGCAACGTTTGAATCTCACGAAATGTCTCATGCAGGTAGAAGACATATTGTTAGACTTGGGCTCCAAAGATGGGTTCCCTACATCTCTGCAAACCAGAGTTACAGGGCTCCAAATTTGGTAAAATCCCCCATAGGCTTTCATTGGGCCTCCTATTTACAGTTCCAAAATCTCACATCTTTTCAAAGGGCAATTACTCAGCAGTGGCAAATTTTCTAGCATTGTAGGGACCCTTAGGGGGAACATGACTGGTGAGTTTCGGGCCCCTAGGCCAAAGAGGTCATAGCCTAGGGTCACAAAAACCTGTTTATTTGGGCTATTTCAATGGTAGTGATGGTGACGTACATAAATCGCAGCAATGGCCGTTAGCAAAGTCTGAATCTCACGAAATGTCTCATGCAGGTAGAAGACATATTGTTAGACTTGGATTCCAAAGATGGGGTCCCTACATCTCTGCAAACCAGAGTTACAGGGGTCCAAAATTGGTAAAATCCCCCATAGGATTTCATTGCCTCCCTATTTCACTTTCCAAAATCTCGCATCTTTTCAAAGGGCAATGGCTCAGCAGTACCAAATTTTCTAGCATTGTAGGGACCCTTAGGGGGAACATGACTGGTGAGTTTCGGGCCCCTAGGCCGAAGAGGTCATAGCCTAGGGTCACAAAAACCTGTTTATTTGGGCTATTTCAATGGTAGTGATGGTGGCGTACATAAATCTCAGCCATGGCCGTTAGCAACGTCTGAATCTCACGAAATGTCTCATGCAGGTAGAAGACATATTGTTAGACTTGGATTCCAAAGATGGGGTCCCTACATCTCTGCAAACCAGAGTTACAGGGGTCCAAAATTGGTAAAATCCCCCATAGGCTTTCATTGGGCCTCCTATTTACCGTTCCAAAATCTCACACCATTTCAAAGGGCAATGGCTCAGCAGTGGCAAAACTCACCAGTCATGATCCCCCTAAGGGTCCCTACAATGCTAGAAAATTTGGTACTGCTGAGCCATTGCCCTTTGAAAAGATGTGAGATTTTGGAAAGTGAAATAGGGAGGTAATGAAATTTTATGGGGGATTTTACCAATTTTGGACCCCTGTAACTCTGGTTTGCAGAGATGTAGGGACCCCATCTTTGGAATCCAAGTCTAACAATATGTCTTCTACCTGCATGAGACATTTCGTGTGATTCAGACGTTGCTAACGGCCATTGCTGCGATTTATGTACGTCACCATCACTACCATTGAAATAGCCCAAATAAACAGGTTTTTGTGACCCTAGGCTATGACCTCTTTGGCCTAGGGGGCCGAAACTCACCAGTCATGTTCCCCCTAAGGGTCCCTACAATACTAGAAAATTTGGTACTGCTGAGCCATTGCCCTTTGAAAAGATGTGAGATTTTGGAAAGTGAAATAGGGAGGCAATGAAATCCTATGGGGGATTTTACCAATTTTGGACCCTTGTAACTCTGGTTTGCAGAGATGTAGGGACCCCATCTTTGGAATCCAAGTCTAACAATATGTCTTCTACCTGCATGAGACATTTCGTGAGATTCAGACTTTGCTAACGGCCATTGCTGCGATTTATGTACGTCACCATCACTACCATTGAAATAGCCCAAATAAACAGGTTTTTGTGACCCTAGGCTATGACCTCTTCGGCCTAGGGGCCCGAAACTCACCAGTCATGTTCCCCCTAAGGGTCCCTACAATGCTAGAAAATTTGGTACTGCTGAGCCATTGCCCTTTGAAAAGATGCGAGATTTTGGAAAGTGAAATAGGGAGGCAATGAAATCCTATGGGGGATTTTACCAATTTTGGACCCCTGTAACTCTGGTTTGCAGAGATGTAGGGACCCCATCTTTGGAATCCAAGTCTAACAATATGTCTTCTACCTGCATGAGACATTTCGTGAGATTCAGACTTTGCTAACGGCCATTGCTGCGATTTATGTACGTCACCATCACTACCATTGAAATAGCCCAAATAAACAGGTTTTTGTGACCCTAGGCTATGACCTCTTTGGCCTAGGGGCCCGAAACTCACCAGTCATGTTCCCCCTAAGGGTCCCTACAATGCTAGAAAATTTGCCACTGCTGAGTAATTGCCCTTTGAAAAGATGTGAGATTTTGGAACTGTAAATAGGAGGCCCAATGAAAGCCTATGGGGGATTTTACCAAATTTGGAGCCCTGTAACTCTGGTTTGCAGAGATGTAGGGAACCCATCTTTGGAGCCCAAGTCTAACAATATGTCTTCTACCTGCATGAGACATTTCGTGAGATTCAGACGTTGCTAACGGCCATTGCTGCGATTTATGTACGTCAGACTCGCCACCATTGAAATTGCCCAAATAAACAGGTTTTGTGACCCTAGGCTATGACCACTTCGGCCTAGGACTGCATTGAACGCGACCCACGCATTGTGCGCATTCTGGACAACACCAATTACTGGGTTTATACCCTTCTGGATCCACGGTACAAACACAATGTTCCAAAACTGCTTGAAGAAAGAGCCAGACAGGTCAAAATGGAAGAATACCAGCAGGCCCTTGTGGAGACTTTAGAGAGGAGATTGACATCCTCCCCCTCCTCTAGCCAGTTGTACGCCGACAGACTGACTTCCGCAAACCCAGGACGACCAGGAGGGCAGCAAACAACACAAGCCGCAGCTAGTGCCCAAAAGGGAATGGTATCGGCAGTGTCCTTGGAGTGGGAAAATTTTCTGACACCCATGCAGCAGCACACAGAACAGCAAGCGTGCAGATCCACCTCCAACACCGATCGCCTGGAGAAGATGGTCAAGGACTACATGTCAGATGGCGTAGCTGTGTTGAACAATCCATCTGCACCCTTCAACTATTGGGTATCGAAGCTAGACACCTGGCGCAAACTGGCAATGTACGCAATAGAGGTGCTGGCTTGCCCGGCAGCCAGCGTTATGTCGGAATGCTGTTTCAGTGCTGCCGGAGGCATCGTCACAGATCGGCGGCGTATCCGCCTCTCCACAGAAAATGCAGACCGTCTGACTCAAATTAAAATGAATCAATCCTGGATTGGAAACGACTACGCAACACTCCCGGACCCCAACCAAGTAACATGAACAATGAACATCTGTGATGGGTTAGCGTTTCCGGTCCCTGTTTATTGAACCTCTCATCTGTATTACATTTATGACTGCATGGCGACAAAATGCAAATTGCTATCCGCACGCTTCTTGTCCTCATGCAAGGCCTGGGTTGTTGTGTCTCAAAGCGTGGCCTTCTCCTCCTGCGCCACCCTCCTCCTGTTCCATCACGTGTGCTGCTGCTGGGTTAGCGTTACCGGTCCCTTTTCCTGGAACCTCTTATATGTATTACATTTAGGACTGCATGCCGACAAAAAGCATGTTACCTGTGCAAAGAAAACAGACATTTCCCGCATTTAAAAGACAGTTTTCCCTTTGAAACTTTAAAATCGATTTTCTCAAAAACTATAAGCTCTTTTTGCTAAATTTTTTTCCTCTTGTACCCACTCCCAAGGTGCACATACCCTGTAAATTTGGGGTATGTAGCATATAAGGAGGCTTTACAAAGCACGAAAGTTCGGGTCCCCATTAACTTCCATTATGTTCGGAGTTCGGCCATGTTCGGCCCGAACCCGAACATCTAGATGTTCGCCCAACACTACACGTGACCCGTTCGGCCAATCACAGCGCTAGCCGAACGTTTGGGTAACGTTCGGCCATGCGCTCTTAGTTCGGCCATATGGCCGAACAGTTTGGCCGAACACCATCAGGTGTTCGGCCGAACCCGAACATCACCCGAACAGGGTGATGTTCTGCAGAACCCGAACAGTGGCGAACACTGTTCGCCCAACACTAGTTAGGATCTGATGTCAGGAATGTAGTATGTTAGGATCTGATGTCAGGAATGTAGTATGTTAGGATCTGATGTCAGGAATGTAGTATGTTAGGATCTGATGTCAGGAATGTAGTATGTTAGGATCTGATGTCAGGAATGTAGTATGTTAGGATCTGATGTCAGGAATGTAGTATGTTAGGATCTGATGTCAGGAATGTAGTATGTTAGGATCTGATGTCAGGAATGTAGTATGTTAGGATCTGAGGTCAGGAATGTAGTATGTTGGGATCTGATGTCAGGAATGTAGTATGTTGGGATCTGATGTCAGGAATGTAGTATGTTGGGATCTGATGTCAGGAATGTAGTATGTTAGGATCTGATGTCAGGAATGTAGTATGTTAGGATCTGATGTCAGGAAAGTAGTATGTTAGGATCTGATGTCAGGAATGTAGTATGTTAGGATCTGATGTCAGGAATGTAGTATGTTAGGATCTGATGTCAGGAATGTAGTATGTTAGGATCTGAGGTCAGGAATGTAGTATGTTAGGATCTGAGGTCAGGAATGTAGTATGTTAGGATCTGATGTCAGGAATGTAGTATGTTAGGATCTGATGTCAGGAATGTAGTATGTTAGGATCTGATGTCAGGAAAGTAGTATGTTAGGATCTGATGTCAGGAATGTAGTATGTTAGGATCTGATGTCAGGAATGTAGTATGTTGGGATCTGATGTCAGGAATGTAGTATGTTGGGATCTGATGTCAGGAATGTAGTATGTTAGGATCTGATGTCAGGAATGTAGTATGTTAGGATCTGAGGTCAGGAATGTAGTATGTTAGGATCTGAGGTCAGGAATGTAGTATGTTAGGATCTGAGGTCAGGAATGTAGTATGTTAGGATCTGAGGTCAGGAATGTAGTATGTTAGGATCTGAGGTCAGGAATGTAGTATGTTAGGATCTGATGTCAGGAAAGTAGTATGTTAGGATCTGATGTCAGGAATGTAGTATGTTGGGATCTGATGTCAGGAATGTAGTATGTTGGGATCTGATGTCAGGAATGTAGTATGTTAGGATCTGATGTCAGGAATGTAGTATGTTAGGATCTGAGGTCAGGAATGTAGTATGTTAGGATCTGAGGTCAGGAATGTAGTATGTTAGGATCTGAGGTCAGGAATGTAGTATGTTAGGATCTGATGTCAGGAATGTAGTATGTTAGGATCTGATGTCAGGAATGTAGTATGTTAGGATCTGATGTCAGGAAAGTAGTATGTTGGGATCTGATGTCAGGAATGTAGTATGTTGGGATCTGAGGTCAGGAATGTAGTATGTTGGGATCTGATGTCAGGAATGTAGTATGTTGGGATCTGATGTCAGGAATGTAGTATGTTAGGATCTGATGTCAGGAATGTAGTATGTTAGGATCTGAGGTCAGGAATGTAGTATGTTAGGATCTGAGGTCAGGAATGTAGTATGTTAGGATCTGAGGTCAGGAATGTAGTATGTTGGGATCTGATGTCAGGAATGTAGTATGTTGGGATCTGATGTCAGGAATGTAGTATGTTGGGATCTGATGTCAGGAATGTAGTATGTTGGGATCTGATGTCAGGAATGTAGTATGTTAGGATCTGATGTCAGGAATGTAGTATGTTAGGATCTGATGTCAGGAATGTAGTATGTTAGGATCTGATGTCAGGAATGTAGTATGTTAGGATCTGATGTCAGGAATGTAGTATGTTAGGATCTGATGTCAGGAATGTAGTATGTTAGGATCTGATGTCAGGAATGTAGTATGTTAGGATCTGATGTCAGGAGTGTAGTATGTTAGGATCTGATGTCAGGAATGTAGTATGTTGGGATCTGATGTCAGGAATGTAGTATGTTGGGATCTGATGTCAGGAATGTAGTATGTTAGGATCTGATGTCAGGAATGTAGTATGTTAGGATCTGATGTCAGGAATGTAGTATGTTAGGATCTGATGTCAGGAATGTAGTATGTTAGGATCTAATGTCAGGAATGTAGTATGTTAGGATCTGATGTCAGAAAAGTATAAAGTAGTGATGTACTCACAAGTGTGGGTTACAAAACCAGCAACCACAGTGCAGTATCGGATGAGTAAATCCCGTCCTCACTCGGGTTCTTTGGTCTTCAAATATGTGGCTCGCACTCCAAGGAAAAATAATTGTTTAAAAACAGAGAACAAATAACACCCCAGCTGGGGGGCTGTAATAGCTATAAATGGGCACCACAAAAATAAAGGTGGATGTGATGGAAAAAAAATAGTGTGTGTATGTGTGTGTATATTATATACACACGCATGCACGCACGCACGCACACACACACACACTTAAAAGAAATGGCTTACCTCTAAGAAGAGGGACAACGCCAAGTTCAGAAGATGCTCCGTGCTTACTACTCATATGATTCAGACATGGTTTTCATTTGATCTGAGGAAGTGGACTATGCTCCGAGGAAACGAGTTGTTGTTTTAGCATCTAATACATTTTACTTTTGAACTTGGCATTGCCCCTTCTTAAAGGTAAGCCACTTCTTTTAAATATATACATATTTTTCCATAACACCCACCATTATTTTTGTGGCGCCATCTCCCTCCCAGTTCTGTTGGTTATGTTATTTTCCTTACAGTTCCACTATAAAGAGAACCCGAGGTGGGATTTAATTATATTAGTGGGGCACAGAGGCTGGTTGTGCACACTAACACCAGCCTCTGTTACCCCATGGTGTGCCACCAGGACCCCCCTGCGCGCCGCTATACCCCCTGCAGTGCTAGCGACACGCAGTGTGTCACCAGCACAATGTTTACCTCTCGCCTGTCTGTTAGCACCGCTCCCCTGCCCCCTCCGCTGATTGGAGGGAAGGGACGCAGCGGGTAGCGCCGATACAGAGGAGGCGGGGGAGCGACGCTAACAGACACGGCATAGGTAAACATTGTGCTGGCGACACGCTGCGTGTTGCCAGCACTGCGGGGGGTATAGCGGTGCGCAGGGGGGTCCTGGAGGCACACCATGGGGCAACAGAGGCTGGTGTTAGTGTGCACAACCAGCCTCTGTGCTCCACTAACATAATTAAATCCCACCTCGGGTTCTCTTTAAAAATGTTATTTGTATGGAATTCTCAACCAAATGACACTTCCTGGACTCCTCCTGTAAACTGAGCATAAAAGGTGCAGTCACGTGACCACATGATGGGAGGGTGCTGGAGGGGCGTGTCACACAACTGCTTTATTGGAAAGACACTGAACAGTCACATGATCACTCATTTGAAGCTGAATTTCAAGGTATATGGTTGGTGTTTCTTTTTCAGACAAAAATGTGTGGTGGGTATTTGGGTTTAAGGGCTGGTTCACTCTGTGAGCGATTGCGCTCCGTTTGCTAATTGCCAGCGATCGACAAAGTGCTACAGAAGTGTCACCCTGTGAGGGACGGTGTTATCACTGCAGCATTTCATTTGTGAGAAAAATGAAAACGTTTTCCCTACACTATTTTTGAAACGATTTTTATTAAAGCAATCTGCAAAATGCACATTCCTTTAAAGATCGCTTTGCAAAATTACAATCGCTTAGCAATTTGTAGTGTGAACTAGGTCTAAATTCATGTTTTTATTAATGTCCTTTCTCTGTTTTACTGTTAATACATTAAAAATGATATTTGTTTCTCAGTCTCTCTGAATCCTTTTGGTTTGAGGCATTTTTCTGGAAGTGGCTGAAAAACTGCGGTCATAAAATAAGCCGTGAAATAACGAGATGGTCAGCAAGATGCAAACATTTCTGATGTGCATTCAAATTGTATTCAGCTTGTTTGGGGCTCATAAAATTTAGTTTTTGCTGATTTTGGTACAATGCTGAAATGTGTAGTTTGCATGTCATTTTCATCTCATTAACCAACTTAAAGGATACCCGAAGTGACATGTGACATGATGAGATAGACATGTGTAACAATGTGTCAGCAAGCGCACAAATATCTGATTATGTGGTGATCTGCAGTATCACCACTAATAGTAGATCAGCGGTATGCACACTAGCACAGAATCAGTACTTTAATGAGAGTGTGTTTCACAGGTGATTATGCACAGTAAACAGGAGTACTCCTATGCAATAGCCCCCTGGCAGTGGGGACTATCACCGAGAGAGTGGTCGTATAGGCAAGGTCGGCAGCTGATCGGACAATAACAGTACAGAATCGTCAGGCTAATCAGAGTCAAGTGGAAGCTAAGGTCCGCAACAGGTCGGGCAGATAAGGTACAGAATCAGAAGGCACAAATCGGAGTCGGAGGTTCAGGCAGTAAATCGGGAACAGATCAGATAGCAAGGTACAGAATCAGGAGGCAGAAGAGTGGTCAGAAAAACGAGCAGAGAGTCATACACAATAAATCAACAATAATGTTGAGTTATAATTATAGCTATCAAAGGTCTGAGCGCTAACACGAAGTATTCGCAACAGCAGACAAGGAACAACTGACAGCCAGATCCTCATATGCTGGGGATCGCTCTGCAGAGCCGCCCAGAAGCCCAGCCAATCAGGATACTAGCTGGAGTCAGCTGACCGGAGAGTCAGCTGACCCCCCTTCTTCTGGCATAAAGGTCCTGTCGCTGGGCGCGTGCACGCGTAGCCCTTACCCTGTGTGCGGCCGAAGGACCTGGCCGTGGCGTACTGTGTGACTGTGCGGCGGGGACTGCCCCCAGCTGAGAGGCAGAAGCGGCGGACATGCCGCTCTCCGCCGCGGTGGTATCTCCGCCGCATGTTACAGCATGGGTATGTACAGTGCCTAGCACACAGCACTATGCTGTGTTCCTTTTTTTTTTTCTCTGCCTGAAAGAGTTAAACATCAGGTATGTAAGTGGCTGACTCAGTTCTGACTCAGACAGGAAGTGACTACAGTGTGACCCTCACTGATAAGAAATTCCAACTATAAAAAACTTTCCTAGCAGAAAATTGCTTCTGAGAGCAAGAAAGAGATAAAAAGGGGAATTTCTTATCAGTGACGGTCACACTGTAGTCACTTCCTGTCTGAGTCAGAACTGAGTCAGCCACTTACATACCTGATATTTAACTCTTCCAGGCAGAGAAGGAAAAAAAGGAACACAGCCTAGTTATCTGTGTGCCTGGTACTGTACATACCCATGTCTATCTCATGTCACATATAGCCTTGGGTGCACTTTAAAGCAGGGCTTTTCAACCCTGTCCTCAACTACCACCAACAGTGCATGTTTTGTGGAAATCCACAGAGGTAGTTAATCAGCTCTGCTGAGACACTAATTCCCTCACCTGTGCATGTTTGTGGTTTTCTGCAAAACATGTACTGTTGGTGGGCCTTGAGGACAGGGTTGAAAAGCCCTGCTTTAAAGTGCACCCGAGGCTATATGTGACATGATGAGATAGACATGCATGTACGGTACAGAGCAAAACAAATTAATAACCAGGCTATTTTACGTGTTTTATTTTGTTGTCTGAAAGAGTCAATTTTAGGCAAGTGACAGCTTCTGTCTTGTGGTACCTTGTTGGGAATATAATAAATATCACTGATAAGCAAATTACAGCCATAAACGTTTTCCTGGTAGAATACAACTCCTGAGAACAGGGAGACATAGAAAAAGGTCAATATTTCCTGTATTTTAATTAGGGACACTTAATAGGCTGCCACTGAACACAAAACATTGAATCTACTTTATACATGTTTAAATATAAAATAAAACTATGGAATATCTTAAAAAAAAAAAAAAAAAATGTTTATCTCATCCGCTTTTCTCTTAAGGTTCACTTTAAAGTGGATCCGAGATAAACTTTTGCTCATTGCATAATTGTGTTCCTTTCCTATAGTTTATAGGGCATTCCTCAAGCCAAATACTTTTTTTGTTTTGTTTGAATACTCGAATTCCCTATAAACTAAATAAACAACGCCCACAGCTTCTCCAGAGAGCCTTGGCACTGTAGCAAGGGCTTATGGGAGCTCAGTCTGGGCAGGAGGAGGAGGTTACTAGCCATTGATTTCAGAGGCAGAGGGGAGTGAGCTGAGGGCTGCAGATGCTATCAGCTTGCCTGTGACAATGGCTGCCCTCATTGTATCACAGCAATAAATGATCATAAACTGTTGAAGCTGTTTGCAGCTAGATTTGCTGTGTAAACTATCTAAACTTTAGATAAGATATACAGACACGTTACTTGTTATAGTTACTTTTTTCATCTCGGATCCGCTTTAATAACAATTTTCAGAACACAGAACAGAGACGATGCTGTAGAATGGCCACATGCCGTTTATTTTTTGAAATATTCTTTTTTTTAACTTTTATTTTTTTACATACATCTGTGCTTAAGAAAAACTGTACAAAATGTCATAGCCAATTCCATCCATAATCTCTTCAAAACTCATAAAATAGGATTCTTTTCAGAAGAAAAATACATGCGTTTTCAGGGTGAGAATTGTAACCTCATTTCTCAGCTTTCCCCCCAGGAAATACAAAATATAATCATATTCTTCAAACATTTGTTTCAAGGCAATACATTTTTGGAATAAATGTTTCGATATACATATATTGTGGATCACAGTCATATTGAATATAAAGTAGACTTAAGAATTGTATCCAAATCTCGGTACAATCGTTCTTATACCAGCCGAGTGCGTCAATCATACAGAGATTTCATATCCATGCAGCGATTGGAGTTAATAAAATACACATCATTCTTTATTACCCATAATGCTTTAGTATAATCCCACCTCCTGTCTGCTGGACCGGCAGTCCGATAATAACAAACATCTTATTTGTATTTTGTGAAGAACACTCAGGAGGAGGTTTGTAAACGTACCCTACAGAATCGAGAGATTTGATATGCGAGTCTGTTTATAGTGCGACCGGCAGCTTTTATGCATGAAAAAAATGGCGGGAGTCCTTTTATTAGGGGGGTCTGTGCTAAAAAATAAGCCCGGTCTATCCCAACTCTGCGTCATTGTCACACGAGCCTGAAGTTACAACAGCATGATGACATAAACAGATATACGGTGCTAATCCTACTTAAGGAACCTGTACTGAGTAAAAATATTTAAAATAAACACATATGGTAACTTCTAATGAACATTACATAGTTACCTTGCCATCAGTTCCTCTCAGAAGCTCACCATTTTCTTCTGACAATAATCCCTTCCAGTTCTGACAATATTTTGTCAGATCTGAAATATATCAGTAGCTGTCAGTAAAATATCAGTTGCTGTCAGTTATAGCTGAGAGGAAAACTGATGTACCAGGTAATGTCCATGTTTCCCTATGGCTCAAGTGGGCGATGTTACAGTTTAACTGTGTGCTGACCAGAAAGCTGTTATAGGTAATGGCCATTTTCAAAATGGAGGATGGAAAATTCCCTTGATCACAGTGAACAAACAGGACGCAGGACAGGAGAAAGACACAGAGGAGTAGACTACATGGAAGGTAAGTATGACTTGTGTATGCTTATTTTGACTTTTCATTTTCAGTTCAGGTTTTCCTTAAGGTTGCCACACACAATACAATAAAAAAAAAAAACAATCATACAGAAAAATCAAGATTTTTTTTTTCTGATTAGTGTTAAAAATGTGATCAAATTTCTCTCTCTTTCCCAATTATGGTCAATTGGGAATGACTCATTTTTAGGATCCATTTTTCTAGCTATCGAATGGTGTATAAGATAAATTGTCAATTTCTTGATTTAAAAGACTCAAGCAACTTTTTTGGTGTGTTTAATAATTTTTTTTCCTAATTGGGGAAATATTGAACACAGATGTGTATTTGTCAGATGTCTCAAACGATCTAAACAGATTGATGGTAATTCTCAAGTTGAAAAGAAACAGAGAAAATTGTTTGGGGTGTGGCCACCTTGGAATTGATTTTCCCTATCGAATGATTTGGGCTGTGAGGGTAACGCAATGTACACCTTCTAGATTTTCATAGCAAAAAATAAATATCATTTCTGGTGACTATCTAGTGTGAGTACAGCTGTCCCCTGGAGTCTTTAGTATAAATGGTTAATGACATGTAAGTAATTGCATGCAAGTTGTATGAAGCTCTGGGGCCACCAAATACTGATTTAGCTGAATATAGCTTGCATGCAGGCTGGGAATAGTTGTAGTTTATTGACCAGTAGGGACGGTCCATGAGATGTAAAGAATTCTGAGTTGAAGCAGGATTATGCAAATATTATATTTAACTTGAAATTTGACCATTTGAATTCCACCTTGGCAAGATTTGATTGGTCCATTTTCAATCTGTTTACAGTTTGCAAAATCCTGCATCAACTTGCACTTATTTGCATCCCATGGACCCTACCTGTCGATTAACTACACTTTATTTTATTTTTTTTTAGCAATAGTGATGATTAGTGTGATGCAAATAATTCTGTGTTGATACAAAAGTTTTGCTTATTTTATAGCAATGTATGCACGTCATTGGTCCATTTTCAAGTTGCATAAAATTACCTTCAGAATGGAATCCTCTCATTGGCTACCCATGTTTAGCATTCCGGAATACTGTCTGCGATTGTTCCTACTACAACTCACAGCAGGACACCCAGTCCTGTTCTTCCCTCCTCCCCTCTCTATAGAACGGAACTGGCTGCACAGTAGCATTAGGGCAATGCTACACATCATACAATAAAAAGATTTGATTTTATCTTACTTTGATAAAACTGACTAGTTGTACAGAAAAATTCTAACTTTTCTGAATCCAAGCAAGAAGTTTGATAAAATGTCTTATTTTTATGTAAATAAGTCAATAAGGAGTGGCTGATTTTTCTGATCAATTTTTATAAAAATGTAATGATCGTCAATGTCTTAATTTATACATTTTGAATTTTTTTTTGTTTTCAATCTTTTTTTTTTTTTTTTCATAATTGGGGAATTGTTGAACATGCGTGATATACGATGATTTTTCAAATGCTACAATCAAAATATGTTTTCTAATTCTTGAATTAAAAAAAAAAAAAAAACGTAGTCACAAACGGTAGAGAAAAAACCTCAGTTGCCAAAGCAATAAAGTCCAATATCTCTCCAGTCAGGGTGGCAACACACGATACAAAAAAATGATCCAATTTTATAGCAATTTAATAAGAACTGTTGTACAGAAAGATTGAAAGGGTATTTTTGTGAGTATGAGAAATCTGATTGCATTTCCTGTGGTGGTGGATTTTATCTCTATCTATCTATCTATCTATCTATCTATCTATCTATCTATCTATCTATCTATCTATCTCTCTCTCTCAGATTGTCAACTTCTGATGTATACACCAAGCAGTCATTTCTCCCCATTGTTGAGTGGAAAATAAATGTTAATTGTATGGTGTGTGGCCACCTTAGCTGTGTGAAGTATTTCCGACTGCAGGGAAGAAGTGAGGAGTAAAGTTGTTACAAGACTGAGATATTTAATCTTTAAAATGCAAATTAAAAATATGGGATTTAATGGAAGGTCCTAATTAGGGCTAGTACTATAGATGGGAATGTTTATCTCATCCTGCTGTGTATCAGGCTTATAATATTATTATGTGCTTAGAATATTTATCATCAGTTTATATAGATGTAACAGTAATCCAACACTTATAATCTTCTCTTATATAAACCCTACTCTGCAAGCAGGGGGGGAGTGCAATAATACGTGGTGGGTGGAGCTCTGAGTCTAGTGGGTGGGGCTTCTAATCTTGACATCCAGGTTAAGTATAAAACGTTCACCTAGATGAAGAGTTTGAGCTCTTCACTTAATCAGTAAGAACAAGCACAGGACCTTTTTATAATATTTTTTTTTACATATTCTGGCCATTATCAGAACACTGTAACACTTGTAAATTAATATCAGGCATCATAACTTCAAAATTCTGGTATTTAGTAATGAAGCTGATTTTTTTTTTTTATACACATACGAGGTTTGTATAGAAATAATTACACAGAGCCTGGAATGTTTGGCCAGAGGAGGACTATAGTGGTGAGAATTGGGCCAACCACCGTGCTATGCAGACACCGACCACTAGAGGACGCATGTAGAACATGCTGCAGTGCAACCTGGGTGCGTGGAGCATTGGAGCCTCCATCAGTCAGATGGGGTTAAATGGCTTCTGTACAACCCTCGTACGTTAAACCTTTCACAGCTGTACCAGCTTTTTCAGTCCAGTGACCACACAGTGCCGCTAGGTACCTCTGTCATTCTCCAAATCCCATCCTATGTGGGGAGTTCCTGTCTATTCAGTGCAAGTCTGAGATTTATACTCTGACCTGGTGCTCTGTCCCGCCCCTTCCTGCTGCAATGAGAGGTTAGCAGCTGAGATATGGTGATTGGATTGTAGATGGCAGGAAAGGGCGGAGTAAGGGCTGTAAGTCTGAAGTCAAGGCTTCTGTTCATTGTAGGCCTGAGATTTGTAACGTGTATTTGCGTACACTGGAAAAGATTGAGACAATACGGCGACTAAGTGGAGTCGCAAGTTCAAATCCAACTCTGTATTAACAAGGCCATTGTGGGGAGACTTGTAATGAAAACACTGGACACATTTTTAAGGTTTGACAGTAAACAAATAACAGTAACCTTACATACTACAGTAATTAAATACAACTAACTGAGATGATTAGTTTTGGCATGACTTTAAAGAGAATCTGTATTGTTAAAATCGCACAAAAGTAAACATACCAGTGCGTTAGGGGACATCTCCTATTCCCCACTGTCCCAATTTCGCCGCTCATCGCCGCAATAAAAGTGGTTAAAAACAGTTTTAAAAAGTTTGTTTATAAACAAACAAAATGGCCACTAAAACAGGAAGTAACTCTCTAGTAAGGCCACATCTGGAATATGGAATTCAGTTCTGGGCACCACATTACAAAAAAGATATTGCAGTTTTAGAGCAGGTGCAGAGACGAGCAACAAAATTGATGCGTGGGATGGAAGGTCTCACTTATCGAGAAAGGTTAGATAAACTGGGTTTATTTAGTCTAGAGAAAAGACGCCTTAGAGGGGATCTAATTAACATGTATAAATACATCAGAGGGCAATATAATACCTTGGCGGATGAGCTTTTTGTCCCTAGGCCTTCTCAAAGGACTAGAGGACATGATCTGCGCATGGAGGAAAAACGTTTTAGCCATTTATTTAGGAAAGGGTTCTTTACAGTAAGAGTGATTAAGATGTGGAATGCATTGCCACAGGAAGTCGTTATGGCAAACTCTATACCTGCATTTAAAGGGGGCTTAGATGCTTTCCTTGAGTTGAAAGACATCCATGGCTACAATTACTAGGTAATGCCTAATGATGTTGATCCAGGGATTTTATCTGATTGCCATCTGGAGTCGGGAAGGAATTTTTCCCTTTAGGGGCTAATTGGACCATGCCTTGTAAGGGTTTTTTCGCCTTCCTCTGGATCAACAGGGATATGTGAGGGAGCAGGCTGGTGTTGTACTTTATACTGGTTGAACTCGATGGACGTATGTCTTTTTTCAACCAAAATAACTATGTAACTATGTAACTATGTAAGTAGGTTGATGTACAGTATGTCCACACATAGAAAATACATTAATACACAAGCAGGCTGTATACATCCTTCCTTTTGTATCTCAAGAGATCATTATACACAGGCAGTGTGCATAGAGGGGCCAGGAGGGGGGAGATGCATCACAGAACCACAACACTGAAGAACTTGGCAGCCTTCCAGACACAGGCTGACAAGTCTGACAAGAGAGAGATAAGTTGATTTATTACAGAGATGGTGATAGTAGAACGTGCTGCAGTAAGCCAGAACACATTAGAATAGCTTTTGGAACTTGTAGGATGATAAAAAACAGGATGCAATTTTTGTTACGGAGTCTCTTTAAATTCAGCCTCTGTGGCTACAGTAAGTGATATGGGAATCATGTAACCAGAGGCTGCAGCCCCAGCCCTGTGCCCCGACTGCAAAAGATTGAATAAACTCATGTTAAAGAGTAACTGTCAGGCTGCAAAAGCTAATTTAAACCTCTATTCTCCTGTGTTAAACAGTTTAGAAGGAAGCCAAAAAGGCAATACTGAAGTTAAAAATCTCTTTTACTTTTGATGTGTGCTGAACAGCAAGGATGTTAGACCCAAGCTCTTAAAAGGACGACAGGCCGCATACCATACTGCAAAGCATTCTGGGGCTGCTTGGGTCCTCCCCTTGGCTGCTAGTGAGAAGTCACAGGCTCATGTTACAACAGCCAGCACTGAAAAATCTCCGGGCAGAGTATATTGCATGAGTCCGCTATTGTTCCTAGCCACATGGCTAATTAATATTCACTGCACAGTAGTGTTGTATTTTTTCTGAGTGGAATCATCAGGAAGCAGGGAGGATATGACATCACAATTGGCTTCATAGGAGACAGACAAACATGGAACCTGCCATGAGCTGTCAGGAGCATCATTCTCTGCAAATACTATATAAAAATTCTGTGAAATCCAAACGTGGCCAGTGAAATGCACATGTAATGTAAGTACAGCCAATCTTTAGCTACTGATATGTGTTTTTTTCCTCTAAGACCTTATACCTAACAGCTCCTCTTTAAAGTGCACTTTAGCACAAATATAATGGTTTCTAGAGCTTTTTTTGTAGAATATAAACATATTAATTCATCCCCAAACTACCCTCAATTGCAAAGTACAGCAAGATCATAAATACTTGTACTCAAAATAAATGTATTAAGTTAGCCCCAAATGGCGCCCTTACTAATCTATTGGGAATTCCTTGTTTGCATAACATAAACGACCATCTCTCCACAGCAACTAAACAGCAACTACATCCATAGCCACTGACAATAACTTTATTCACATATCTGTGATCTGTACAGGTCTTTTTGCATAACACCATCTGTCCCTACCTGTGCCCCAGAAACGGGGCTGACCTCATGTTTCACAGAACCCTGAGCGAAAATAGACTTTGGGGGCTGGATGTGGGAGGGGGGGGGGGAGGGGATAGTGATTGTGGTGGATTGGATACAAAATGGTTACTGAGGGTGTTGAGGGGTGGATGGAGGGGGAGTGGGTGGTGGGAGAGAGGGGTTACTGAGGGTGCTTTGGGGGGGGGGTCACTCAGGGTGCTGGATGTACAGAGAATGTTGGATGATTCAGGGCAGTGAGGAAAGTGAGAGTAATTTACCACTCTAATCCCTCTGCTTGTCTGTTGGGGGCGGGACTTAATTCGGATCAGCATGGCCCGACACCCCTTCAAATGAGAATATTGTAGCGTAATGAGCAATGGCTTAGGTCAAAGGCCTGCCCTGCCCAGAAGTAGTGATAGTTAGACCTGATCTACAAGTCATGTGAGTAAAGCTGTCATACAGGGATGCAGAGATATCACAGCTGGTGTACAGTGTATTAAGTATACACAGGAACAGGAAGGGCAGCACAGAGCAATGATCAGACCTGATCTACAAGTCATGTGAGTAAAGCTATCACACAGTGATGCAGATATAATACAGAGGGTGTAAATGGTATACAGGCTGCAGTGGAGAGGAAGCACTTGCCACAATAGACAGTCAGAGGGTGTCTTATGGCTCCTCAGAGAATTTATTCATTAATGGATTATATTTGCATAGTTCACCAAGAAGAAACAATGTGAGACTAGTTTAGTATGGGAGCACTCTGTACGGTGCAGTGAGTACCGGTCATCTCCCAAACATGAAATCCTGTCACATGACCAAGGCCAGCCAGTCAGAGGCTCACAAAGGCTTCTGGGAAAGGTTTCCCTCATACACTTCTCGTCTCTTATTGGCTGGCTTAGGTCACATGTCAACTCTTTAACATTTCTGGCTACAGGAGAAATTTATTCTCATAAGAATTTGTTCACATCAAAAATAAATTCTGCTATTAATTATCTGTAAAGCCTTATTTCATTTCCAACAGTGAATATATTTATTTATACGCATATTATATCCCTCTCCATATCAAACATACCATACAGTAGAAATATGATAGAGCAGCAAGTTATTTATTTCAAGAAATGCATTAATGTATAATATATCGGACAATGGAGACTGGGGGTCAGAGATGGACGATGCACAGGATGGGGTGCAGTGAATCCTGCTGAGGTAAATCTACCGTATAACAGGATGTGCGGGGAAATGGGCGCAGCAGGCGGATAATAGGATGTGCAGGGAAATGGGCGCAGCAGGCGGATAATAGGATGTGCAGGGAAATGGGCGCAGCGGGCGTATAACAGGATGTGTGGGGAAATGGGCACAGCGGGCGTATAACAGGATGTGCGGGGAAATGGGCGCAGCGGGCGTATAACAGGATGTGAGGGGAAATGGGCGCAGCGGGCGTATAACAGGATGTGCGGGGAAATGGGCGCAGCGGGCGTATAACAGGATGTGAGGGGAAATGGGCACAGCGGGCGTATAACAGGATGTGCGGGGAAATGGGCGCAGCGACCATATAACAGGATGTGCGGAGAAATGGGCGCAGCGGGCGTATAACAGGATGTGCGGGGAAATGGGCGCAGCTGGCGTATAACAGGATGTGCGGGGAAATGGGCGCAGCGGGCGTATAACAGGATGTGCGGGGAAATGGGCGCAGCGGGCGTATAATAGGATGTGCGGGGAAATGGGCACAGCGGGCGTATAACAGGATGTGCGGGGAAATGGGCGCAGCGGGCGTATAACAGGATGTGCGGGGGAATGGGCGCAGCGACCATATAACAGGATGTGCAGTCCAGAATCAGATTCAAGATACTGTGTCTGACCTACAAATCTGTCCACAAAACCTGTCCAACCTACATTTCCGATCTTACTCAGAGGTACACACCTAGCCGCTCACTCCGCTCTTCCAATGAACTTCGCCTAACCGCCCCCCGCATCACCCAGTCCCATGCACGCCTCCAGGACTTCTCAAGAGCTGCTCCAACACTATGGAACTCCCTACCTATAACAGGATGTGCGGGGAAATGGGCACAGCGGGCGTATAACAGGATGTGCGGGGAAATGGGCGCAGCGGGCGTATAACAGGATGTGCAGGGAAATGGGCACAGTGGGCGTATAACAGGATGTGCGGGAAAATGGGCGCAGCGGGCGTATAACAGGATGTGCGGGGGAATGGGCGCAGCGACCATATAACAGGATCTGCAGGGAAATGGGCGCAGCGGGCGTATAATAGGATGTGCGGGGGAAATGGGCGCAGCGACCATATAACAGGATCTGCAGGGAAATGGGCGCAGCGGGCGTATAATAGGATGTGCGGGGGAAATGGGCGCAGCGACCATATAACAGGATCTGCGGGGAAATGGGCACAGTGGGCGTATAACAGGATGTGCGGGGAAATGGGCGCAGTGGGCGTATAAACAGGATGTGCGGGGAAATGGGCGCAGTGGGCGTATAACAGGATGTGCGGGGAAATGGGCGCAGTGGGCGTATAAACAGGATGTGCGGGGAAATGGGTGCAGTGGGCGTATAACAGGATGTGCAGGGGAAATGGGCGCAGCGACCATATAACAGGATCTGCAGGGAAATGGGCGCAGCGGGCGTATAACAGGATGTGCGGGGAAATGGGCGCAGTGGGCGTATAACAGGATGTGCGGGGGAAATGGGCGCAGCGACCATATAACAGGATGTGCGGGGAAATGGGCGCAGTGGGCGTATAACAGGATGTGCGGGGAAATGGGCGCAGCGGGCGAATAACAGGATGTGCGGGGAAATGGGCGCAGCGACCGTATAACAGGATCTGCAGGGAAATGGGCACAGTGAGCGTATAACGGGATGCGCGGGCAAATGGGCGCAGCGACCGTATTCCACTCTTTATACAGAGCATGAAAACCTCAGCCGCCACACATTATAGAGTGGCCAGCAGAGCCAGATTTACAGCCTGTAGGCACAGACGTTTTGTTGCCATAAACTCTGCCCTGCAACTCAGGCCACACCTCCATATTAGGTAGGCATCTCTCCTCCCGACTAGGTAACCAGATTTACCCCAGTATTTGATAACCCCTTTAATCTAGGTAGTACGTGTGCCCCCACCCCAGTATTAAGTAGCCCCCCTCACAATAGGGGGACATTTGGGGAGGGGAGATGCCTCTCCTACATAAGGTGCCTGTAGGCATGAGCCTACAGTGCCTTATGGTAAATCCGGCCCTGTGGCCTGTTCTACTTTGTGGTTTAAAGCCAATAGAAAAATATTTTTCAATATTAGGTTATTCAAAATATGTTTAATAGTGCAAAATATACAGCTACACTTCTAGTATAAACCTGAACAAAGATTCTGGTGAATTATCACTGAATGGCGACAGAGGCTGCGGATAATACAACTCTACAAAGCTAGGGGAACATGTAGCAAACAGGGGTGCTCTGCGGGTGGGTTCCAAATGGGATTCATCCAGGCAAGGGGAGGGTTATTATTATTATTATTATTATTTATTGTATTTATAAAGCGCCAACATATTACGCAGCGCTGGACAATAAATATATACAATGATACAAGGATGACATACATAGGGTTATACACATAGAACAAAGTTATACATACAAATTGTACAAAATACATGATCATGCAATATGGGCTGGTTAGGTAGGCCTAGTAATACAAGTACAGGCTGTCATAGGACAGGAGCACATGATCCTGTAGATTACACTAGGGAGTGGAGGACCCTGCCAGGGGCTTACAATCTAAAGGGAGGGGTGGAAACACTAGGGGGGGCTGTTAAATATTCCTTAGAGAGTTACTGTGTGGTAGGAGGTGGGTAGGCCATCATAAAGAGGTGGGTTTTGAGGGCTTGCTTGAATGTGTTGAAAGAGGGAGCAAGTCTGATGGGTGGTGGAAGGGCATTCCAGAGGGTGGGGGCAGCTCTTGAGAAATCCTGGAGGCGGGCATGGGAGTGTGAAATGCGCGGGGTGGTGAGGCGAAGGTCGTTGGAGGAACGGAGGGGGCGACCTGGTGTATACTTGTGAACAAGCTGCGAGATGTAGGTAGGGCATGTTTTGTGCACAGATTTATACGCCAGGCATAGAATCTTGAAACTTATCCTGAGACGGATAGGGAGCCAGTGCAGGGATTCACAAAGGGGAGATGTGGATGCAGAGCGGTGCGAAGAATGGATGAGTCTTGCAGCCGCGTTCATCACTGATTGAAGGGGGGCAGTGCGTTTCAGGGGGAGGCCAGAAAGGAGTGAGTTACAGTAATCAAGGCGGGAGATGATGAGGGCATGGATGAGCAGTTTGGTCGTGTCCGGGGTTAAGAATGGGCGGATCTTGGAGATATTACGGAGGTGGAAATTGCAGGCTCTTGTGATGTTTTGGATGTGTGGGATGAAGGAGAGGTCAGAGTCCAAGGTGACACCCAGGCAGCGGGCCTGGGAGGTAGGGAGAATGGTTGTGTTGTCGATTGTGAGGTGGAAACCTGGGATGGGTGCAGCAGCATGGGGTGGAAGGATCAGGAGCTCAGTTTTGTCTAGGTTAAGCTTTAGGAACCTAGCTGACATCCAGGAGGAAATTGCTGAGAGACACGAGGAGACCTTGTTTATGGTGGTGGCTGAGAGATCGGGGGTATGGAGGTAAATCTGAGTGTCATCTGCATAAAGGTGGTAATTGAAGCCCAGGGAGGAGATAAGCTTGCCAATTGAGGAAGTGTATATGGAGAAAAGAAGGGGGCCTAGAACGGAGCCCTGGGGGACCCCAACTGAAAGGGGGGCAGGAGTTGAGGAGGAGCCATTGAAGGAAGTGGTGAAGGAGCGATTGGATAGGTAGGAGGAGATCCAGGCCAAGGCAAGCCCATGGATGCCCATGGACTGTAGTGATTGGAGGAGGAGGGAGTGGTCAACAGTGTCAAATGCTGCAGAGAGGTCAAGGAGGAGCAGGATGGAATAACTGCCTTTGGCCTTGGCAAGGGTAAGGTCGTTGACCACCTTGGCGAGGGCTGTTTCAGTTGAGTGCGCAGGTCGGAATCCAGACTGTAGGGGGTCAAGTAGGGCATTGGTGTTGATGTATTGGGTAATGCGCTGGTGGACTAGGCGTTCGAGGAGTTTAGAAGCATAGGGAAGGAGGGAGATTGGGCGGTAGTTTGAGGGTAGGGATGGGTCGAGTGAGGGTTTTTTCAGCAGGGGAAGCACAGTGGCCTGTTTGAATGCTTTGGGGAAGATGCCTGTGGAAAGGGAGAGATTGAACAAGGAGGTGAGGACTGGGGCCAGGTCAGAGAAGTGGGGACGAAGAGTATTCGCAGGTACCGGATCACAGGGAGAGGATGTGGGGGGGGAAGCCACTAGCAGCAGGCTGACTTCATCAATGGTGGCAGGAGCAAAAGAGGCGAGGGGTGGATGAGACAAGGGAGCCGCTGGGAGGGAAGGCAAGGGGACAACCTGAGACGCATTGGTAAGGGAGGGATGGAGGAGGGAAATTTCATTGCGTATTGTTGCAATTTTAGTGGTGAAGTGGTTGGCAAGGTCATTGGCTGAGAGGGAGGAGCTGGGAGGGGGAGGAGTGGGGTTGAGGAGGGAATTGAAGGTAGCAAAAAGCTGTCGAGGGTTGGAAGCTTGGGTTACAATCAGTGCTGCAAAGTACCTTTGTTTAGCCTCGGAGAGGGCAGTGTGGAAGAGTAACAGTTTGGCCTTGTAATCTAGGAAGTCAGCATTGAGATGTGATTTCCTCCATTTCCGTTCGGCTGCTCGAGTTTCTTTCCTGAGGTTACGTGTGTGGGTGTTGTGCCAGGGTTGGGGGGCTTGATAGGGCGGAAGATTGAGGGGGCAGCTTGATCTAAAGCAGATGAGAGGGCAAGGTTATATTGTGCAGCCGCTTCATTGGGGCATGTTAGGGTGGGTAGGTGGGAGGAGAGGGAGAGAAGGGGACTTGCTAGGACATTTGGGTTGAGATTACGTAGGTCTCTCTGCCATCGACCAGGCTGAGGGGTGGGGAGCGAAGTTGTTGGTGGGGAGATAGTGAAGGTGAGGAGGTGATGGTCAGAGATAGGGAAAGGTGCGATGTCCAGGTTGCTGAGGGAGGTGGACTTTGAGAATATGAGGTCAAGAGTATGACCAGCGCGGTGGGTGGTGGAATTTGTGTGCTGAGAGAGACCAAGGGATTTGGTGAGGGAGAGTAGCTGCTTGGCAGCAGTGGAGATAGGCTCATCGATAGGTAAGTTGAAATCCCCGAGTATGATGGTGGGGAGGTCAGATGACAGGATGTGGGGGAGCCAGGAGGCCAGGTTGTCCAGGAAGAGTGAAGTTGGAGCAGATGGGGGGTGATATAGGACCGCAATGATGGCTGGGAGAGGTTGGTACAGGCGGATTACATGGGCCTCGAAGGATGAGAAGTGCAGGGAAGGGGGCGGTGATAGGACCCGGAAGGTGCAGGGTGCGGAGAGAAGCAGACCCACTCCTCCTCCAGACCTGTTGTCAGGTCTGGGGGTGTGACTGAGATGCAGTCCCCCATAGGAGAGAGCAGCGGCTGCGGTACAGTCAGAGGGGGTGAGCCATGTCTCTGTGAGGGCGAGGAAGGGAGGCAGATCACTTGTGTGCTAGGTTGTACAGCCCTGCAGCGAGGGTTGAACTTACCCAGCAGCCGTCTTCTTCTTTAACCACTTAAGGACTACAGGCTTTACCCCCCTAGTGACCAGGCTATTTTTTTTTTACAAATTAGGCCACTGAAGCTTTAAGCGCTCGCTGCAGGGCTGTACAACCTAGCACACAAGTGATCTGCCTCCCTTTCCTGCCCACCAACAAAGCTTTCTGTTGGTGGGCTCTGATTGGGGCTGCTATGTTTGTTTATTTGTACATTTTTTATTTTATTTTTTACAAATTTTGACTTTTTTTTTGTATATTTTATTTACTACCCTCCCTCCTCCCATCAGCCAATCCCAGCAATCGGCTTTCATAGACATTAGCCTATGAGAGCCGATCGCGCTCTGAGCCACCCAGGGGGACAGCCGAGTGACACGGCTGTCCCCAGTACAGCGCTGCCTTAGATTGGAGCGCTGTACAATGTAGATAGACAGCGGTTTCACCATCTAATAGTCTCCTAGCGACGTTCAAGTGGGATGCGTGCAAACTCCTGCAAAACACGCCCCCACGACTGCATGCCAATTGGCATGGAGTGGTTTTTAGGTAGTTAATCCGTCCCACGCTGCGTCATGTGACTGCCACTTGCTTCCTCCTTCCGGGTTGTCACGTGATGCAGTTTGGAAGGCGCGGTGGGGTGGATTAAAGAAGACGGCTGCTGTGTTAGTTCAACCCCCCCACACCGACCCGCTCAGGTGCTGTAATTACCTGGATAAAACCCATTCTGAATTCATCTGGAGAGCATCCCTCGTAACAAACAGCATGCTGTCCTCATAAGCAACGATAAATAAAGATATTGTTTGTTCATCTGTAACTTCTTGTCTAAGGATGTCAACAGGAGGAAGTTACCGCCTCCTCCTTCCAGTATCACCTGATGAGCAGGACTGCAGAGCGCTCATCAGCAACCAACAAGTGCCTACAGTAACACAATGCATATTTACTGCCCCTCCCACAGCCCTCACTACGTCCAGGTATGACCCAGGCTACCTACCAACTACAAGCTGATATAATTTAAAGGAGGCAAAAAAATAAAAATGTAGGGTAATCTGTTTGTGCGTCGTTATGTCCTGTTTGAGACGTCTAATCACGATCATTCAAGGCACCAATATCGTTTGGCAAATGGTTTGGAAATATATGTATATACTGTATGGTAGAAGCACCTTTATTTTACAAGATTATGAGAGGCCTTTAGTATTATTCAGCAGAAGGGGATACGATTGTAAACTAGCATGCAAGCTTATTCAGCATGCAAGCTTAATGCAAAATGTATTCAGCAATATAAAATGCCTCTCCTCCCAGTTGTGATTGGTGCTGTTCCAATCTCATCGGCGATTCATTATAGGATATCAGAGCTTTTAAGGGCAGGCGTATCTATGCTGTAATGGGGTGTGGCAATAATGGGAAATACTAATGAGCTAGAACAGACTACCTACCTACTAGAAATAAGCAATGAGCTGAAACGTCACTTTAAATGGGAGGGGTTATTTAAAGTGTAAAGCGTGGTTATAAAAAGGCCGGGCTATGCAGAAAAACTAAGCAGTGGAGCTAAAACTTTCAGCAAATGGGAGGAGTCAGTAAGCCTTGTGTAGGCATAATACTCACTTACTACGAGACAAGAATGGGGGATTTAGACGCGTGCATTAAAAAAAGGCCCCAGTTGGATAACGAAAGGGCGCCAGTGGATAATGAAATCTGATATCTATAAATAACGAAAAGATATTAGGCTGCTTTCACAGGGAGACGTTACAGGCGCACGTTAGAGCAGCCAGTAACGCAGCCCAACTCACAGTAATGAAAAATCAATGGACTGTTCACAGTGCCCACGTTGCGTTACATTGTAACGCTGCACGTCAGTTGAATGTGCTGCATGCTGTACGTTATGCGTGGCTAAGCCGCGTTAGACTGTTTGCACATGCTCAGTAGTATTGGAGGAGGAGGTCTTTCCTCCTCCTCGGCCAGCCACATGGCTAATTAATATTCACTGCACGGTGTGACGTGCAGTGTTTACTTCCTGGAGCGGCCGCTCTGTGCGGCGATTGGCTGGCGGGACCAGGTGATGCTGCATGCGTCCAAGAGTACGCATCACGGCATCACAGGATGTGTGAAGAGCCGCTTAACGCGGCTCAATGTAACGTCCAGCTACAACCCCACTATGCGCTGCGTTAGGTGCACGATATGCGACCTCTTAGTGGTAAAGTAGCCTTAATGTTAAAAATTGTTCCGTAATTCAACAATACAGCTTAACCCAACTCTGCTCTCACACACACACAACCCCCCCCCCCCCCCCGTGGTGCCTACCCCTAACCATTCCCCCTGGGTGGTGCCTAACCATAACCACTCCCTCGACAGAAACACCCTTTTACACATAGAAACAATAATATCTTTAATTTAAAATCTGTACATACCAACAAAATAATATGATAAAAACTATAACGTTGCAAGCTTCTGAAACGATAACATACTTTAAAAACTTTACTGTTCTAATGTTGTTAACAGAATTTATTGTGGCGCCTTGTTTTCTGCTTTTTTTTCGCAGTATTAACGACAATTGCATTAGAGTTTATGGCGGGGCCCATTTTGTCCACCTTCAGCCGGATCCCCCTTTTCCTGCTCCCATTTAGACTGTTCTAAACAAAACAAATACTGTCTTAGCCTGCCCCCATATGTCACATTAAAAAACCTCATCCTTTTTATCAGCTGTGTAAATTAAAATCAAGTACTGAAATGCAACTTCTATAACAAAGAGCCTCTCTAAGTATTACATAAATTATTGGAAATTCAGTCCTATTTCCTGTAAATGTGAATTGTGATGCAATGTTAACTTATTTAGTAGGAAAATATTCCCTGTGCTGGATTCACCAAAACGACGTGGCGTACCATACAGTACAAAAAGAACCAATAAAAACTGTGGGTTGGACAGAAAAATCTAACTTTTTTTTTTATTATCCGAGTGAGAAATCTAATTGAAATTTAGTCTTTTATTGATATTTGTCGATCAATTTTTGAGAAGATTGAATGGTGCAGGGTAATTTCTTGATTAATAGACTCCACATTTTTTTTTAAGCATTCAATAATTTTTCCCTAATTGGGGAAAAATTTAACACGTGTAATACATTGGTCCTATTTTTCAAACGTCACAATCAATCAGTAAAACATTGATTGTAATTCTCAAGCTTAAGCCAAAGAACCGCTAGATCGGCACAAAGCTGCAGCCACAGTCGTCAGGAGCTGCTGTTGGCTCTACCAAAATAATTTATTGCCAGGCTTTGCACTGCCTCGACTTCAGACTAATTTCTCAGCAGCTGTGCAGCATCTAAGTCGATTTGTACTTTTAGTTCTCAGCAGAACCTTCCAAGTCTGGCTTCCTCCAGTAATCAGGTGAAGAAACTTTTTTTTTATCTTCAGCCAGATTCCACAATGTAGTGAGACTTATAAATAGTTTTTTTTTACTGGCCGGCCTTGCTCTGTTAAAGTGGACCCAAATTAAAAATACAAAAATTCAGAAATAAAATCTATTTTCTAAATTATAATAATAAATAGCAGCCCTTTTTCAGCTGCATGGTGACAAATAAAAAATATTTTACATTTATTGGAGGAACCCCTCCCTTCCTTTCATATTGCCGGGACAGAATCCGGCAGACTGGTGGAGTAGGAGGTGTCTGGCAAAGGAGGAATTGCTAATGGCTGCCACCTGTATAACCCTAGTTATGGAAAGAGAAGAGGGAAAAGCATGCACTGAAATGCTCATAGGCTTGAAGGAATGTTTATTTATCTTTGTATGTGTCAGAGTGCTGCAACTAAATATTCTGAATTAAATAAATGTTTGGTTTGGGTCCACTTTTTAGGCTCACATGCTCCAGAATTCTTACTTTTTCTCCTAGACTTTTAAGCCGCCAGCAAACCAGAAAATACAATAATTCTTACAGTACTTTTCAACTTACTTTTTGGTACATTTTATCTGCAGTGTTGAAAAGTTAATTTAACAGAAGATTAAAAATGATCTCCTAGGAGAAAACTTAGGAGAAAACGTGACTTGACTAAAGGCCCATTAGTATAAATAAAACCACGAGTTTAAAGAGAAACTCCAGCAAAGCGATATGCGAGTTCATCTGATATTAAAGGAGTAGCTTTTTGCAAGAATAAGTAGCTGGTATAACAATATGGCTGCACTTCCTGTGATGTATTAACAATGGGAGTGTATTACTGAGATTCTATTCTTCCCCATCTGGTCACCAAGATGGCAATTATTCTGGCTTGCATGCAAATGATATGCAGCCCAAAATTGGGCAAGTTAAAATCGACATGTCTGTTATATGTGAGGGAGCAGGCTGGAGTTGTACTTTATACTGGTTGAACTCGATGGACGTATGTCTTTTTTCAACCAAAATAACTATGTAACTATGTAGGTTAGTGCGGTTGTTAAAAAAAAAAAGCAGCAATGACTTCGGAGACCCTAATTATTGATGCAACCAGCTGGGGGTTTCTGGTTAATCTTTACTCCTGAGTCCTGTTGCTATGGTTGCAATGAAGCACACTGTAAGGGCTGGTTCAGACGGAGGCTTGCGGAGCGTTTACCGCCAGCGTTCGGGGCTTGGTGTTAAACGCTCCTATTCAAGTGAATGCGAGCGTTTGTACCAAGCTTTCATGCGCGTTTGCATGAACGCAGCGTTTGGGTCCCGATTTTCCCTGGCGTTCAAGGAGCCTCTGGAAGCTACATGTAGGTTAACCGCGACGGGTAATGTCCCCCTAGGGGAAGAAAAAACGCGACCGCATTCGAACGCAACGCGAACGCTGCTGAAAGCCCGAACGCATTGCCGCCGCGACGCCTCCAAACGTCCGTCTGAACCAGCCCTTACTACCTGTCGTGGAAATTATTAGCTGGTTGCTGCTTGTGAGGAACAGATCATTGTTAACAAATTATAAAAATAATTATAGCAGGAGTGGAATGTCCCTCTAAATTACCGTAACGGTAACTAGGCCTAATCAGAGGAGGGCAAGGAGAACACTAGAGTCCCCCTTAAATGTCACCTTAGTCCCTGTCATGACCACAGCGGTCAGCAAGAACATGAAGTGAAGTCTCTCCAACAGGGACACAGACAGCGAAAAAAAACAGGTGATATAGTCCATGCATTCATCCAAAATTGAAACAAAGGTTTCCCATGATGCACTTCCTTAAAGCTATGATATAGATAGGTTTTAAATAATAATAATTATATTATTTTTGAACACCCCACGCTAAACATGTCAGGGTTTACAGTTTTCATACATGGACATTGCTGCTCAAGTTTAGGGCCTCCGAAGTGTTTCCACGTGTACCTTTATCTCCAGAGAACTCCCAGACCTGAGCAGCAGGAAACAGAAGAGGCGTGGCCCTGCTGGAGCTCTGCCCCGCCCCTTCCTGCTGTCAACCAACCAGTGAGAGCACAGTCACAGACAGAAAGGAAGTGGCAGCACAGAGTAGTAGATCACTGAAGTCAAGGCCACGGATTCAGGAGTGTCAGATTACAACTAAAGCAAACTGTTTCAGGCTCACTCGTATAGATAATTTGATACAATCCTGTAAACTCACAGTTATAACATAAGTACCTTAGTGATTCAGTTTTTAGAATTTAAGTATACATTTTCAAAAAAACAATTTGGTTAACTGTGGCTTCTGGCAAAATAAGTACCATATTGTGGCTTCTGGAAGTACCATAATGGTCCCTTTGCCTCTGAGTGTCCAGCGGTGAGATCTTCTGACTGCTGTACCGAGGTCACCTTTGATCTGTAAGTTTCCCATAATGTAGATCAACTATGAGGAACCCAACTATGACCTGATGACCTCTTTCTTACGGCCGGGCCGTGTGGGAGGAGGAGAAAAGATCGAAGCACCTGAAACCTTGCTGCTGGAGTGTCATAGTTATGTGGAGTATGATTTACCTCAGGACGTTCTTCCCCAAACAGTCCCGTAGGTGGATATGTGACAAACTGCCCTGGAACCTCTCTCAAGAAACGTTCCTTTCACTGGCAACATTTATTGGCTCCAAGTCACGTCATTTGGCCCTGCTTTGATATGCGTCACTTCATGCAACACTTACGTTGCTGAAAAGTTCAATAATACTGTTTCGGCACCGAGGAGCGCATGATTGGAATACTGAAGACTTCAATGGGCTTTTGCCATGGCGGTAAAAAAAAAATGTGTTTTTCAAAACCTTTCACCATTCTGTGCAGTTTTTGAGTGATGTCATTTGTCTTCTGCCAAGACTGAAGTTTTCGATCCTTCATGTTCCTTCACTTTGTGCTGACAGAGTATTTGTGGAATATTCTTGACTCATGGTTTGAGCCCTCCTCTTCAGAAATACAGATAGAGGTCCGTCAGTGTGTGGATGGAGTCCATGAGTCGCACGTGTTCTCATAGCTGCGTCTCGTCCCTGGTCTCTGGATTGGCCACCTGCTCCGTCCTGTAGCTGTTACCGGTCTTCCTGCTGTGGGTGTCATTGGCTACGTGAGCCAAGGGGTCCGACCTGATGAGATATCTAGTGGGTAAAAGACAGAACATGTTGAAAAAATTACCGTATATCCTTGAATAAATGTCGCCGTGTGTTATGGCCGTGCAGCACACTTTGAAAGCTGCAGTGGTTTGAATTGTAAAATATAGCCTGGCCACTAGGGGGGTGTATGGCTACAGTCCTCAAGTGGTTAACCTCCCTGCCGTTCTGATTATTTGCGGCGCACGGCCGCGGGAGGTTTTTTTTTGCTATATATATATTTTTTTTTTATAGCATGTAGCTAGCCTAGCTACATGCTTCCCCCCCTCCCTTCGCTATCCCACCTACCCCTCCGATCCCCGCCGGCGCAAATACCCAACAGGAAATCCCGTTCTGAACGGGATTTCCTGTATGGGCTTCCCCCGTCGCCATGGCGACGATCGGACTGATGTCATGACATCAGAGGGAGTCCCGATCCACCCCATAGTGCAGCTTGCCGGTGATTGGCCAGGCTGCGCAAGGGGTCTGCAGAGGAAGGGCCCTCTTTCGCGTCGGGTAGCGGCGATCGGAACAAACACGCAGCTAGCAAAGTGATAGCTGCGTGTTTGAAAAAAAAAATTATGCAAATCGGCCCACCAGGGCCAGAGCAATCCTCCGCGGTGGCATAGCCCGAGCTCAGCTCGGGATTACCGCCAAGGAGGTTAATGGGCTTCAACATTTCCACCAAGCAGCCGGTCTCACCCATTTCTCTAATATTCCCCCTTTATTGGTATTTCTGGTCAAATGTTTCGAGTTTTTTGGGGTTCTTTTTAGTTTTTCTTTGTACTGTTTTTCCAGCGTTTGTCTTTTATCAGCGCAGCAGCCCCACGTTTCCCATTTGGTTGTGTAAGAAATAATAATAATAATTCAGGCTAAATACTATCTACAGGATTTTAAATTATGTTTAAGTTTTTCATTTTTCAGGCTTTAATGTTTTCCCCCTGAAGAGAAAAAAAATTGGAAAACTAGCGTATAATTTATATATTTTTGTTTAAATCCCACAGATACATTTTCCCAACTTTTCTTTAGTATTTGATAACTTTCTCAAATTTTATTATTTTGCTCATGGGGGGAAAAAAAATAATCAATGGGAATTTTGTTTTTTAATGTAAAACATATTTCAGAGTTTTTGCTATTTTTCTTCATTGCCGGATAAATTTCTCCTACTTCAAAGGACACCTGAAGTGAGGGAATATGGAGGATGACCTATTTATTTCCTTTTAAACAATGCAGATTGCCTGGCTGTCCTGCTGATCCTCTGCCTCTAATAGTTTTAGCCATAGCTCCTGAACAAGCATGCAGCGGATCAGGTGCTCTGACTGAAGAGTGACTGGATTAGCTGGCATGCTTGTTTCTGGTGTGTGATTCAGACACTACTGCAGCCAAAGAGATCAGCAGGACAGCCAGGCAACTGCTATTGTTTAACAGGAAATAAATATGGCAGCCTCCATATCCCTCTCATTCCAGGGGTGCTTTAATCTCAGGCCCCATTTGTATTGCCTATGGAATCTATGAGGACTAGAGATGGCCCGAACGGTTCCAGGTGAACTTTGGGTGGTTCGCCTTCGCATGCGAACGCAAACTTTCCCGGAAGTTCGGTTCGCTCCCATAGTGCACCATTAGGGTCAACTTTGACCCTCTACATCACAGTCAGCAGGCCTGTTGTAGCCAATCAGGCTACACTCCCTCCTGGAGCCACTCCCCCCCTCCTATAAGGCAGGCAGCGCCGGTTATTATAGTGGTTCGTGTCCTTGTAGTAATTAGTGAAGGGACAGCTGCTGGCAGACTCTCATAGGGAAAGATTAGTTAGGCTCTTGTTAGCTTGCTTCTGGCTGATATTCCTAAAATAGCACCCCACAACAGCTCTTTTGAGAGCTAATCTTTTTCTTGTGCTTTTTTTTTTCCTCCCTCCCTCCCTCCCTTCCTCTCTCCTCCGGTCTTGTCTTGTTTTCCAGGGATTTGTAGGATGTCAAAAGCCAGCTTACATACATTGGCCAGGAATCGAACCCAGGTCAGCTGCTTGGAAAGCAGCTATGCTCACTACTATACCACCAACGCTACATGCTGAAACTTCTTGGAGCAGACTTACTTCCTCCCTCCAAAAGACACACATACATCCCCATAAAATCATTCAACAGCAACTGCAAGCACAGTCTTTGTGGCACAATTGGTTAGCGTGCTTGGCTGTTAACCAAAAGGTTGGTGGTTCAAGCCCACCCAGGGACAGCCTTGCCTTTTGCATTCAACAGTTGTCCAAAATGAACCCCAGATAGCCATGTAGAATCATCTCTTTCTCTCTCTGGCCTTGAACCACCAACCTTTCGGTTAACAGCCAAACACGCTAACTGATTGCACCACAGAGACTGTGCACGCGGTTGTTGCTAAACGATTTTATGTGGATGCATGTGTGTGTTGTGGAGGGAGGAAAAAAGTCTGCTCCAAGAAGTTTAACGCCACTTTAAACAAAACCTGTATATATCAAATTTCTACATATATTTCTATGATCCTTTCATGATGACAAAGGCCAGAATGGGAGAAGGGAGGAAGGGAGGAAGGGAGGGAGGAAGTAGGGGATTACACTCCCTGATTGATGTATGCACATGCAAGATGTGTGAAAGCACTTTAGGCCTGGTATTTAGCAATCAATGTGATTTCTGCTGCTAAAACGCTGCTTTGAGTCAAATCCAGATTTTTTTTCCCGGGACTTTTGGCGTCCATCCCACTCATCCATGCCCCCCTCCAGGTGTTAGACCCCTTGAAACATCTTTTCCAACACTTTTGTGGCCAGCATAATTTTTTCTAGTTTTCCAAGTTCGCCTCCCCATTGAAGTCTATTGTGGTTCGCGAAAGTTCGCGCGAACCGAACTTTTGCAGAAGTTCGTGAACCCGGTTTGCGAACCGAAAATTGGAGGTTCGGGCCATCTCTAATGAGGACAGGAAGTCGGTCCCCAGAACTGACGCTTCCCACAAAGGTGGCTTCCTGTACCACATGACTAGAGGACAGCCAATGAGAGCATCTCGGCAAGGCTGGAGGGGGCGGGCACAATGTACAGTTCAGTCAGTGGTGGAAATGGTCGGTAAAAAGCGAATATTTAATGCAAATTTTTATTTAAATTGTTTGCAAATTCTTGGCGTTTGGAATTGGAGCGATGAAGTACAACAGCTCACGGTTTGGATTCGTGAAATTCAAAGCAGCTTAAATTTACATAAAATCTTCATTAAGTTAAAATTAGTAGCATCTCATTGACTGACTGTACTTCGCAGAGGTGATCAGAGATGGCATTTTTGTGTCTGCAATGAGCAGCTTACAGAGTCACATTGGCGGTTTTTACTTACACGATATCGTGCAGTTCCAGCCGCGTGTCTGGAGGGGGGTTGATCAGGACGTACGATAACGTGTTCTGATGATCGTTCATTTCATCTGTGACAGAAGACAGCAAAGAAAGAAGCCATGTTATTGTCTGGTATCGGCCCCGTGGGGTGCCAGGGTCATGTGTGGCATGCCACGTGGGTGGCAAAGAGGGGCAGTGCCACATGGGTGACATAGAGGGGCAGTGCCACGTGGGTGGCAAGAAGAGGCAGTGCCACATGGGTGACATAGAGGGGCAGTGCCACATGGGTGACACAGAGGGGCAGTGCCACATGGGTTTCTGTGTATGAACAGCATTTTAAAAACAATTCAAATAAATATATTTCAGTCAATAGCCATATAATCCATGCCCCAAAACAGCACTGACCTGAACCTGAGGCGAACCTCAGCTAAGACAACTCATACTTACCTAACAGGGAGCCTCTGGGTCCTGTAGAGGATCCCATCCCTCCTCCGGGACCCCCGTTGCCGCTCATGGACCTCCGCTGCCGCTTGTGGACCCCTCTGAAGAAATCTGACAAGGGTTTGCTGGAATGAAGATTGAGGCCCGCAGTGGCGTAGCTAAGAAGCTGTGGGCCCCAGTGCAAGTTTTTCATTGGGGCCCCCTCAGTTTGGTATAAATAGCAATCAATCAAGGACAACCCCAGTGTCAGAGGTGCAAGAAGGGCTGGGGAACAGTGTGTTACTGATCACTACTATTCAAAGCATCTATAGAAGTGATTATTACCAGCACAGGACCAATAAAGAGCTAATTCTGTGCTTGATGGTGGGCCCCAAGGGGCCCCTGTAGCTCAAGGGCCCCGATGCAGTCGCTACCTCTGCACCCCCTATTGCTACGCCACTGGAGGCCAGGCTCCTCTGATGTACGGCCTCCTCTGCACAGTAAGCTGGAGCTGCTGGTGTACAGAAGGGAGCGCAGCCTGGATCTACAGGAGGGTCCCAGCAAGCGGAGGCGGTGAGGGCGACATTGGAGGCCTCTACAGTATCCAGAAACTTCCCTCTTCTTCTGTAAGTATGTGTTTTCTTACCAAAGGTTTGCATCAGGTTCTCTTTAAAGAGAACCAGAGATGAAGCATCCTCTTGTATTTTACCTTATAAATCAGTGGGAACATGACAGTAAACACCTAATCTGCTCTTTGTTACATTGTTCTCTGTTTAATTTGCCTGTTATCACCTCTAAGATAAGAATCCCGACTAAGCAGTCGGTCTGGCTTTGCTACAGAATAATTATAGCTGAGACTGTGTTCTTTGCTGTCTTCAAGTCCAAGCCTGCCCCCTGCTGGCTTTGCTCAGGAATCATTATAGCTGAGTCATTATAGCAAAGCCAGACTCAATGCTCAGTCCGGGATTCTTATCTCAGCTAGATAACAGACACTTTTAGCAGTGAGGATGGAACAGAGAGCATGGTAAATGTTTTCTCTAATGTTCCCACTGATTTCTATGGTAAAATACATAAGGGTGCTTCGTCTCTGGTTCACTTTAAAGTCATTTCCAAAGGCCAAATAATCCCGTCCCAAGTATCCTTACTTGTAAACATTACACCAATCACAGTGAACTAGCAAAATTCAAATCGAACCAATCACCATTACCTCCTCTGGAGGACCTGATGGGAGACTGAATGCAGATTGGGCACAGATCATGTGACACCAGATGACGTACGGGGAAAGAGAGGATGTCTACAAGAATACGAATGCCGGTCGTGTTATCAATATTATCATCCTTACCTTGACGATTTAAGGAAACCCCTCCCCCCCCCACATTGCGCTTTGCATGGAAGCGGAGATATTTGCGTAACATTGACTATCTTTAGTCATGAGCTGCATACAAGTAAATCCTACGCCCTGTTTTCTGATTGGTTTGGTGCTATAAATGTCGTGGAAATGAGAATTTGTATACAGCACATGCCTTCAGTGGAACGTTAGCAAGTAGCGATGAGTGTTCAAATGTGGAAAGCTTTGGATCAGAAATCTTTACATATGTGGATCATAGCATGGGGGGGGGGGGCCTTGTTACATTCCAACTCTCCGATACTCACTCCTCCTCAGCCAGAATCTGATTGGCTGGATTTCCTCCTTCACAGCCAGAAGAAGGAAGTATCAGAGATCTGGAATGTGGCATGGAGCGCAGTGGTCCGCATGCATAAAGATTCAGTTTCTGATGCAAAGCATTCGGAGCACATCCCTTATAGCAAGCATGTTCCAGAAATCACTAGAAAAAGGAGAAGAACAGGCATGTCTGCCCAATGATCTCAAGTAATCCTCTGACAGTCGCATTGTGAGCATTAATAGCTGGATTTGCACATCAAGCGAAGATATGAGATTATTTCACACAACTTCAGAAAGATTTTAGGAAAAACCACATATAAGAAAACAGCTCATCTCTCCAACATCAGAAAAATGAACCGCTTCTATATTTCCAAACCTGCTTCAGTCACCTGGATACAAAAGTCAACACATATTATAAGTGCACTTATCCAATACACAGGGGGATAAATCAGAGGTAATCAGCGTACACAGAAAGAGGAAAGTCTGGAAGGATAGTGAGTTTAGTGGGAGAGAAATGACTGAAGAGAGGAATGATCCATTCTTTGGTGTATGGAAAGAGTTACGAGCAGACAGGTGACAAATACAGAGGATTCGGTGATCGTGAAAGTCTCCTCAGATCGCTTATTGCAAGTCGTTGCCCCCTTCCCCCCCCCCCCCTCGCACTATATATGTGACATCACTTCCTCCAGGACCCTCAAATACAAATTAGGTTTACAATCAGACTTCCCAAGGCCGGAGAACTGAAGAGACACGAATCATTTTACTGAAAGTCAAAAAATAAAACAAAGTTGTCATTAAATAGCAAAATTATAAAAAAGAAAATCGCAATTCTCTATCACAGTAGACCGACTACTCACAGCTCAGGCAGGGACCATATGTGCAGGAATCGTGTACATTTTGCCACGCACGGCTGGACTGGCCATGGAATTTGATGGCCCCACTCCGGAATCCACGACGTTACCGTTCATTCACATTTTTTTAAGCATTTTGAAATCTTACATCATATAGAAAAAATTGTGGAATAAGCTTGAAAAATCACAGGTGGAAAACGTGATCACAAACAGGAACGCACTGCAGCGGGGACCCGGAAATCACAGGGAAAGAGCCCCCTGCAAGCGTGTTCCCTGCCTCAGGGAATAAAGAGTTGTCTGTATTGCATGCTAAATTCCTGCAGAAGGTACCGGTAATTTTTTTATGTTTGCAACAGATCTGCTTTATCTCAAATTTATTCAAGAATTATTTGTGTTTATGTGACTGAGAAGAGAATTGAAACCTGAAAAATTAGAATTTCGTGCAAAAGTGCATTTGTCAGTAATTCAACTTTCTGTAAAAGGTGAAACTAATAAATGAAATAGACTCATTACATGCAAAGCAAAACATTTCACACCTTTATTAATTACAATTTTGATGATTATGGCTTACTGCTAATGAGAACCCCCGAAATCTCACTCCATTAGAATATTGTGAAAAGGTTCAATATTCTCGGTTCAAAGTGTCAGACACTAATCAGCTAATACATTCAAAACACCTGCAAAGACAAGACAAGATAAATAACATTTATATTGCGCTTTTCTCCTTGCGGACTCGAAGCGCCAGAGCAGAGCAGCAGCCACTAGGGCGCGCTCTATTGGCAGTAGCAGTGTAAGGGAGACTTGCCAAAGGTCTCCTACTGAATTAGTGCTGGCTTACTGAACAGGCAGAGCCGAGATTCAAACCCTGGTCTCCTGTGTCAGAGGCAGAGCCCTTAACCATTACACCATCAGCCAACTGCTTCCTATTTCATATATTAGCTTCACCTTTGAAGTTGAATTACTGAAATATATGGACTTTTGCACAATATTCTAATTCTTCGAGTTTCCCCTGTAGGACGTCTGCTGCCTACAAAATAATTTCCCAAAAAGCATTACGGTCTCTCGGAAAAAACACGCCCTTCGAATCCAGGGAGGGCTTCACAACTAATCATCGGTAACTTGGATTCTGTTATTTGTATTTACATTTCTTAAACTGGCCAATTTAACGGTACAATTGAATTAAAATTTCCACCCCTCCCAATCGAGCAATTATAAAATATTTCTAAAAAATTAATAAAAAACCATCATCTGAAATTATTTTATCAGATATTTTGATGCACTCGATCATTTTTTCAAATAAGCGTAAAATAAATTGAACAAGTGATTGTCCCGTATATTAGACACTAGAATTTTTTTTTAACCTTTGTTATTTAGCGGAATTAAAAAAATATACATTTTATTTTATTCCAGGCGAAAGAAAATGATCAAATAATTATCAAACACCACAGATTATCCATATACTTTATGTTTGATGGGCAATTTCCCTTTATAGAAATTGTGAATGTTTATTTCACCCCATTTTTATTTCATTATTTTTGCTACAAGCGAAAAAAAAATGATGATATTATGATTTGTATGTGTAGTACAGCTAAGAAATAAAACATTAAGGTCAGATACATCAGTCTAATTGTTTCTAGTGCAGGAAGAGTTGAGAAACTCCAGTTGTTATCTCTATGCAAAAAAGCTATTAAGCTCTCCGACCAACTTGGTCGTGGAGAGGGCTGTTATCTGACTTTTATTATCTCAACTGTAATTGAACTGTTTACTTTTTCTCTAGCAGAGGAGAGTTTATTACTTCACAGACTGCTCTGAAAGACTCATTTTGAATGCTGAGTGTTGTGTAATCTGGACATATTATAGAGTGATGCAATGTTAGAAAAAACACTATATACCTGAAAATAAAAGTATGAGAATATTTTCTTTGCTGCTAATCTTCTAGTAATTATTCATAGTACACAACCAATTCATTATATCATATATTTTTTTTCGCTTCAGTGTCTCTTTAAAGTTAATTTTTGCTGTATATGTTTTTTTAAATAAAGAAAAAATAGAAATGATTCCCTGTTTATTGCTGTGCAATGGGAAGCGTTTCTGCTACACAGAGGGTCTGGATTGTTAGTTCCTGAGTCTGCAGACTTGGCTAATGTAACAGTGGTGAATATTTTATATTGCTGCACTTAGATATTTTGTGCCAGAAGAATTTCTCCTCTGATCTGCAAGTAACATGCCAAAAACAACAACAAAATCTGAGTATTCAATTTTTTGGTACTTATCCGTTAGCCGGGCGTATCCTCTAGGTGGCGACAAAACTCCACCAGAGTTACATCTTTCCCTACAATCCATGTCGGCCTGGAGGGGGAATAGTAATTAGCGCCACCTGCCGGATGCGCCCGGCTAACGGATAAGTACCAATTTTTTATATTTCAGGTTTTCTTGATTTAAAAAATGCTTTTATTTTTACATATAATTTTTTTGAGTACTTTAGACAAAATAAAAATATTGAATGCACTACAAATTATCTAGGCCTAAACCTATTTTTTTCTCTCTCACAAAGTGATCGTTAGGAAGAACATTGCTGGTCTGCTTTCATGTTAATTTTTAATCTCCACTCACCTGCTGCACCCATTACCAGAGGCTCCTCCCCTGCTGGATTCTTCTATCTCTCAGGGGCTCTGGTGGTGAGGGGGATACCAACTCTGCACACCTGACCCACCAATTACCAGTGGCCTCCCTCTCTAGATTGGATTCTATCCATCAGGGACCACGATAGTTATATCTCTGCCCTTGTGATGTTGCAGCCCTGGAACACCTGATGCTCACATTACAAGGGTATTTATTTTAGCCGTTGCTCCGCCTTATTCAATCAGCCCCATAGAGCAGTGTTTCCCGAACCTGTTCTTATGACTCCCCAATGGTGCATGTTTTGCAGGAAGGTGCGTAATTAGTGTCTCCGATACTTGGAACCCACCTAGCCGAGACACTAATTACCCCACCTGTGCATAGGGGAGGCTGCATGCACAACATGCACCGCTGGGGAGGCACAAGGACAGGTTCGAGAAACACTGCATTACAGTCTAAAGCACAGTTGTTGAACTCCAGTCCTCAAAGAGCCGTATCCGTATCCATGCCAGTGCTTGGGAAGAAGTGAGAAATGGGTACTACTTGATGAAGCACGCCTTTCCTGATTCACTCCCATCTATTAATCTAAGCTGTGGTAATAATGTGTGAGGACCTTGGGCCTCCAGGACTGGAGTTACCATCCCTGGTCTAAACTGAGGCAATATTCAGTTACACCCCTTCCCCGGCAATATGTCCTATAGAGTAAGATCCATACATTGCATCTTAGCATGTGAACAATTGGCAGAGCAACTGTCCTGGACATCGGAGGCAGTAGTGCTATTGGTGGCCTTGCAATAAGATCTCTGAAAGGGAGAGAGAAGGTTAGGAGAATGGAGACACATGAGGGGGTTAGCATGGTCACATGACGGGATTAGCATGGTCACATGACAGCGTTGTATAGTCACATGACGTGTGCCTGTTATTCAGGGTAAAGGCCGGTTGGGCATTGCAGCCAGTTCTTCTCCATGGAAGAAGCTTCAGACCTGATGAACTCATGCAGTGAGCCTTGTCCAACCCAAGCCGTATATTGCCAGAAACCACCGGGCCAATATGCCGACTCCGCACCGCTGATCAGAAGACAGAGGACCAAGACAACCTGCAAACCGGGGCAATACAAAGGGCAGATAGGACTAAAAAGACACAGGAGGTCATCTGTGGAAGGTGCATGTCAAAACAATCAGCTGTTCAAGGGATACAAGCTGCTGAAATCCAGTGAGAATGGAACCTGAAATGGACTCCAGGGATTCTTACTGGTCAGTGAAGCCACTAAGCAACAGTAAACCTGAGACAATTGTAGCAAAAGGATATATACTTACCTGGGGCTGCCTTCATCCCTCTGTAGTCCGTCAGCTCCCTCCCTGTCAGGGTCCTCTCAGTTCCCTACGTTGTGCTGCTGTGAAGTCCGTGATCCAGCAAGGTTGCAGGTCACTGCACATGCCTGATTACCCCCCCCCCCCCCCCCTCCAATCACTCTCCGATGTTCAGGAGCATTCTATGCAAGCACAGTTACAGTCTTGATCAACCATGCATACGCAGCCAAGGGAACGCTATCAGGGGGTGTGTGTGTGTGGCCTCTGGAACCACACATGCATAGCAGTTGGCGACTCAGCCGAGTCAAAGACTTTCCAGGGCTGGCAGTGGTACAATGGAGAAGACTGGGAGATCGAGGGAGCAGACTTTAGGGGGGCTGGAGAAGCCCAGGTAAGTATAAATCCTTTTGTTTCGTCTCAAGTACAATTTAAGGACCAATAGCGAGGCCAAGAAAGTGGAAAAGGAGAAACAAAGCAGAAGCCAAACTACTCTATGGAGGGTCCCTAACTCCTACCACCCAATAGTGACCTCCCACCTCCAGAGCAAGCTGTTGTTTTAGATGGTGTACTGGCTAAGGCTGTTGCCTTTGATGTAGGGTTTGAGCCTTTGACTAGGGTTAAAATGCCAGCTCAAGCCAGCACATAAAACAGTAAGGAGTCTCTGAGCAAGACTCCCTAATGCTCCTCGTCGCACGTAGGGTGCTCCCTAAGTGGCTCCCAGGAGTGTGTCTTGTTGTGGTCACCCTTGTTATGGGTGAGGAGGAGTCATGGTATCTTAAAACAACCCCCTTCTTACAATCGCACTATGCTCATTACTTGACCGCTATATCAATTGTTGGTGAGGGTTGTTGGTTGACATCTCTATCATGCTGTACAACCTTTGTTGATCCTTTGGTGAAGTCCTGCTTCAAGGGCAACACATGCAAGGCAGTTAGTGGTATATGACAGCATTGGGTTTCTGTTCCCATTTAACGAAACAAGTGTAGATGCTGGGGAAATCTGAACGGTGTACCCCTAAGTGATATTACATGTAGGGGGATTCCACCACCTGACTAGGCATATCCCCCCAGGTTCAGCGGTCTAGAGCTGGTGGCTGGATGAACATTACCATCACCAGACTCCTTAACAGGTTGTAGCACGATAATTGGAGTACGTATAGGTACACCGCCGGTGAGCTGGGGGCAGGGTGAGCTGAATGACGACTGTCCCTGCTTCCACTCAAATTCCTGGCCGTGTTAAATACTATTCCCCATCCGAGTCATCGCAACTCAAAGGGAGAAGTACTGGGGTCTGGTGATTGCCAGAATCCCGGATTACCCGTACTCACCCCGCGCACTACAGCTATAGCAGTGTTCAGCTTCGGCACTCAGAGCTGAGCACCAAAACCACCTGCTTCACAATGGTATTTTGTATATGTCTCAGTATTTTTGAATGCATACCTAATAAAGGTTCTGTTTTAGTACAAAAAGGGAGTATTTGGCATGCTGAGTCTTGTATCCGCTTGTAGCTTTTTTCGGGTGTTCAGGAGTCCGTGACGCTGCTGGCCTCTCAGATGAGGATGAGTCGCTCTCACCCGATACCTTCTGTCCCTGCCCAATGGGGGGACCACTTGCCTCCCACCTCTCCATAGAGCACAGCACACAGCTAAAGTGCCACCTGATCAGTAATGATCACCCAGACGAGCAATGGAGAAGTTTTGATGTGCCGTTTCCACATCGGCTAACCGGTGTCATTTTTAGGCATCTGCTCGGTTTGCGTTGCCCCGGCCCGTGACTGCTGTATGATTTTGGGGCTGGCCAATATACCATGCTAGCGTGGACACTTCCATGAAACCATGTCGGGGCCATTCTGGAAAAGTGAGCGCGTCAATGGATGAAAATGCCAACGTTTCAGCAACATGTCCGCCTTCTGCAGACCACCTGAAACCTCTCATGGCACTGAAGGGACCGCCTTACTCATCTGCCATCATTCAAATCGGGTTTAGAGTGAAAATTCATCCTCTGCTTTATAATGTTTAAAAAAAGATATATTTTTAACATTTAAAGTGCAAATAAATAACCTAGAGTGGTTTAGAATGAATTATGTTTCCCCCACAATAAAACGGGTGTAAACTTTTCAATCCTTAATCAACCCTAGGAATTTAAAGTATATTTTTTAGTTGGAATTGGGGCTAAAAGTCATGCTTTTAGGAGTTGGTGATCTTCATAAACTGAATAACTGACATCCTATACTAGGAGCTCTGCCCCGCCTCTTTCTGCCAGCCACTCATTGTGCGGTCTGCGGAGGAGGGCTTTATGTGGGTGGTTCTCTGTCTGTACATAGGTCTGTGGGTGGTTCTCGGTCTGTACACAAGTCTGTGGAGGAGGACTGTATGTGGGTGGTTCTGTCTGTACATGGGTCTGTGTAGGAGGACTGAATGTGGGAGGTTCTCTGTACACAGGTCTGTGGGGGAGGACTTTGTGGGGGATTCTCTCTGTACGCGGGTCTGCAGAGGAGAGCTGTAGGTGGGCAGTTTTTTGTCTGTACACGGGTCTGCAGAGGAGGGCTGTATGTGGGCGGTTCTCTGTCTGTACGCGGGTCTGCAGAGGAGGGCTGTATGTGGGTAGTTCTGTCTGTACATGGGGATGCAGAAGAGGGCTGTATGGGGGTAGTTCTGTCTGTACATGGGGATGCAGAGGAGGACTTTATGTGGGCAGATCTCTCTGTATACGTGTCTGCGGAGGAGGGCTTTATGTGGGCGGTTCTCTCTGTACACAGGTTTTTGGGGAGTACTTTATCTGGATGGTTCTCTCTACATGGGTCTGTGGAGGAGGACTGTAGGTGGGCATTTCTCTGTCTGTACACAGGTCTGCAGAGGAGGGCTTTGTGTGGGCGGTTCTCTCTGTACACGGGTCTGTGGAGGAGGGCTTTATGTGGGCGGTTCTCTCTGTACACGGGTATGTGGAGGAGGGCTTTATGTGGGTGGTTCACTGTACACGGGTCTGCAGGGGAGGACTGTATGTGGGTGGTTCTGTCTGTACACGGGTCTGCAGGCGAGGACTGTATGTAGGTGGTTCTGTCTGTACACAGGTTTGTGGGGAGAACTTTATGTGGGCGGTTCTCTGTACACAGGTCTGTGAAGGAGGACTGTAGGTGTGCATTTCTCTGTCTGTACACAGGTCTGTTGAGGAGGGCCTTATGAGGGAGGTTCTGTACACGGGTCTGCTGAGGAGGGCTTTATGTGGGTCACAGGTCTATGAGCACAGGTCTGTGAAGGCGTGCTTTAGGTGGGCGGTTCTCTGTCTGTGCACAGGTCTGTGGAGGAGGGCTTTATGTGGGCGGCTCTCTGTACACAGGTCTGCAGAGGAGGGCTTTATGTGGGTGGTTTTCTCTGTACACGGGTCTGCAGGGGAGGACTGTATGTGGGTGGTTCTGTCTGTACACAGGTTTGTGGGGAGGACTTTATGTGGGCGGTTCTCTGTACACAGGTCTGTGAAGGAGGACTGTAGGTGGGCATTTTTCTGTCTGTACACAGGTCTGTTGAGGAGGACGGTACTTATCCGTTAGCCGGGCGCATCCTCTAGGTGGCGACAAAACTCCACCAGAGTTACATCTTTCCCTACTATCCATGTCGGCCTGGAGGGGGGAATAGTAATTAGCGCCACCTGCCGGATGCGCCAGGGCTAACGGATAAGTACCAGGAGGACTTTATGTGGGCGGTTCTCTGTCTGTACATGGGTCCGCGGAGGAGGGCTACATGTGGGTGGTTTTCTGTCTGTACACAGGTCTGCAGAGAAAGACTGTAGGTTGGTGGTTCTCTGTATGTACATGGGTCTGCGGAGGTGGACTTTATGCGGGTTGTTCTCTGTCTGTGCACAGGTTTGTGGAGGAGGGCTTTATGTGGGCGGTTCTCTGTCTGTGCACGGGTCTGCAAAGGAGGGCTTTATGTGGGTGGTTCTATGAGCACAGGTCTGTGGAGGCGTGCTTTAGGTGGGCGGTTCTCTGTCTGTGCACAGGTCTGTGGAGGAGGGCTTTATGTGGGCGGTTCTCTGTCTGTACATGGGTCTGCAGAGGAGGGCTTTATGTGGGCGGTCCTCTGCCTGTGCACAGGTCTGTGGAGGAGAGCTTTATGTGGGTGGTTCTCTGTCTGTATATGGGTCTGCGGAGGAGGAATGTAAGTGGGCAGTTCTCTGTATGTGTATGAGGAGGACATTATACAAGCGATTCTGGTCCATTGGACAGCCACAGAGGAATGACAAAGTATTAAGTGAATGAATATATGTATTTCAGGGATTTTTTGTGTGTGTAAATATGCATAAAATATGATGCTGATAATTCCAAGTTGATGCAATTTAATGAATCTTGTAAAGGGCAGCTACTGGTTTATATAATCTACATCACCACTGCCTTGCTAAAAACACTGAGGGTAAAGGTGCTGGACTGGCCAAGCATGTCTCCAGACCGTAACCCTATAGATCATCTGTGGGGGGTCCTCATATAGAAGGTGGAGGAGCACAAGGTCTCTAACATCCCCCAGCTTCATCATGGAGGAGGGGAGGAGGATTCCAGTGGCACCTGTGACGCTCTAGTGACCTCCATGCCTGAGTGAGATACAGCAGTGCTGGGGAATAATGGTGGCACACAGAATATTCACACTCTGGACAGAATTGTGTTTGTTTGAAATGTTTGTTGAAGATGCCAGGCTTGGTGGGTAATGGCATCGGATGGAGTTAATGGATAAGCAAGCTTCATGTAAAGTGAATGATAGGTGCTGCCAAGGGCTCCCCTCCCACCCCTCTTGTGGTCTACAAGCTTGAGGCGTGCATGCGGACCCCACATATGCGTCAGTCAGCCGTTTATGGCGTGCCATGTGGTGGGAGAGAGCTGGTTGGCATTTTCATGATCACATTGAGCGCTGAGTCAGAGCTTGACTCCCAAGGAGGAGAATTACCTTGCAAATATCCAAGGTTTACCCGATTCATCACATCACTGGCAGTTAAATTTGATACATCCTCTACAGAAAACATACGAGAAAGGCACAGACATGAACAAAAGAGAGAGAGAGACAAGTCAGCAAGAGGCTCAGCTAAGAATAAGAGCACCCCCCACCCCCCAAACTTCCCCGCCCCCACACGTTCCGCCATTCTGTGTGAGCCAATGTTTAAAGGGAACCTGAGGCAAGAGGGGTATGGAGGCTGACCTATTTCCTTTTAAACAATACACATTGCCTGGCTGTCTTGTTGATCCTCTCCCTCTAATACAGTACTTTTAGGCATAGCCCCTGAACAAGCATGCTTGCAGATCAGGTGCAGAAGAGATGACAGAGAAGGGGTAATATACTTAATTTTCTGGCGATTTACTTTATCAATTTTTCAGCATTAAGTTTTGTTAAAGAGAACCCGAGGTGGGATTTAATTATGTTAGTGGGGCACAGAGGCTGGTTGTGCACACTAACACCAGCCTCCGTTGCCCCATGGTGTGCCCCCAGGACCCCCCTGTGCGCCGCTATCCCCTCCGCAGTGCTGGCGACACACAGCGTGTCACCAGCACAATGTTTACCTCTCGCCTGTCTGTTAGCGCCGCTCCCCCGCCTCCTCCGTATCGGCGCTACCCGCCTGTGTCCCTTCCCTCCCGCTGATTGGAGGGAAGGGACACGGGTGGGTAGCGCCGATACAGAGGAGGCGGGGGAGCGGCGCTGACAGACAGCTCTTAGGTAAACATTGTGCCAGCACTGCGGGGGTATAGCGGCGCGCAGGGAGGTCCTTGAGACACACGATGGGGCAACAGAGGCTGGTGTTAGTGTGCACAACCAGCCTCTGTGCCCCTCTAGCATAATAAAATCCCACCTCGGGTTCTCTTTAAGATGCTAGCAAGAAGTTTTATTAGATGGTATTTTTATGCTATTTTTTCAAGAAGATTACTACAAGTTTTGACACAGCTCCTATTTACAGCCGAGACTATTTTGGATCCTATTCTACATAAACACAACTGTTCTAATTCTCTTTAGAATGTACTTAGAAGATTGACATTGCTTTGCTATAAAGGCCTGCTGAGATGGAATGTTGTTAGAGGGAAACGCTACTTAGATCTGTTCATATTTTGTATATATGCTGTGTGATAAGCAAATACAATGTTTTATATAAAATCAAATACTGAGTGCTCCGATTCATTTCAATATAACAATCTATAATTAGTATTATAGATGGTTTTATTATATCAACGCATTAAAGGACACCTGAGGTGAAAATAAACTAATGAAGTAAACAATTGTATCTACCCTCCTTCTCCTAAAAATCACCTTTTAAGATATTCCACAGTTTAATTTTATATTAAGTTTTACTGTTTTATTGTTTTTGCTCAATGACACATTCATTGCAGTATGCCAGAGCTAAAATCTATGAACTATTGACCCTTTTCATCTCTTTTCTGCTCTCAGAAGCCATTTTCTGCTGGGAAAGTGTTTTATAGTTGCAATTTCTTATCAGTGAGGGTCGCACTGTAGTCACTTCCTGTCTGAGTCAGGACTGAGTCAGCCACTTACATACCTGATGTTTAACTCTTTCAGGCAGAGAAAGAAAAAAAAAGGAACACAGCCTAGTTATTTGTGTGCTAGGCACTGTACATACCCATGTCTATCTCATGTCACATGTCACCTCGGGTATCCTTTAAAGTGCTAGTCCTTTACGGAGTAAGCGATCATGTAAAAGTAAAAAGTAAGAACCGCCCTGGTTTTTGCCTGAAGTGTGACTGGATTAGCTGCATGCTTGTTTCAGGTGTGTGATTCAGACACTACTGCAGCCAAGGAGATCAGCAGGACAGCCAGGCAACTGGTATTGTTCAACAGGCAATAAATATGGCAGCCTCCATATCCCTCTCCCTTCAGGTTCCATTTAACCTAGCCCAGTATGGTACTTCCATACCTGGACACTAGTTGGCCCGTGAAACATTAAGGTCTCCTGAAATATTAGGTTGCACTGTTGCATAGCAACTAGGGGATAAACAAACAAATGGCGACATGACAGTATAATTAATGTTTATGTAGCACCTCCGATAACTAGCGAATGATGGGTGGCGACCGATGAGGACAAGTAAAGATGGATTATGCAGCTGGAAAATCTGTTCTAAATATAAAACTAAACAGACTGAAGCGACACCACTGCAAAATACAAATAACAGTTAAAAATATACATATATTAAGAATTTTTGAAAAAAAACAGAAACACATCCAGTCATAACTGACATACAACACTGTCCTATATTAAATCACATTCGCAATACATTTATACGTTTACTGCATATTTAAACTGAAAAACAAAGCAGAGTGCTCCGTTAAAAGGAACCTGGAGTGACAATGAGATAAACGTGTGTATAAAGTCCCATATAGAACTAGCCTGTGTTTTTCTGTTTTCTCACTGTAAGGGTTAAGAATCCAGGGCTGCAAATGACACCATTTCTGCAATCAGACTGCAGTGTATTTCTCACTGATAACTCATTACAGGCCATAAAACTCCTGCATGGCAGAAAAGCACCTCTGAATGCAGGGAATAGATAAAAAAAGGTGAATAGTTCAAGATGGGAGCTGTAAATCATACGTTTTTGAACAAAAAGGCTAGAGGGTATATTTAGGTTAACAATTGCTGATCACATCTGTTTATTTTCACTTCAGATTTGCTCTAACTACCCAGCAACACAGCTTGTCAGCTTCAGGTAAAATCAAACAAACAGACTTTACACCAGAACGGCCAACAGAAATAAAAGCAAAGCTGCAGTTCTTACATGAAGCCACATTGCGGCCGTACTGGGCACGAGAGACAGGTGCTCTTTTCCATAATAACATCACCAGATATGAACACAAAACACAAAGCCTCGTTTATTTCCGGAACTGTAACAGAACTTTCCAGTAAAACAACATTTATAGCGACAGGGAAGAGACGACCAGCGATGGTTAATGAGATGCAAATACTATTCAGACCGTGTGCAGCTGGGAATAGGGCTGAGTCGCATGTACTTCCTGCGGATTCTGATTGGCCCATTTCCATGCACTGCCCACAAATCAGAATGATTGGCATCTCGCTGTAATGTATTTGCTACATCTAGTGCACCAGAGGGGAGGAGCATGGGGAGAGGCATAGGGAGGGGCACTTCCTGTACTAGGATTCTCAGTATCCTCGCCATGTGAGTGGCTCGGACGTTGGGAAAATGTAGTCGAGTTTACAGAGTCATGTAACAGGAGGTTACAGTCCTCCCTAGTAGCCCTGTGCTGAATGGACAGGTCACTGTGGCTCACATCAGCAAAGTGCTTTTAATTGCTCAGCTGAGTAAACCAGAGTGATTTTCATTAACTAAAGTTCTATGAAGAAGAACAACATTTGTCATTAAAAGTGTTTGTGCTTCAGACATTAGTTACAGAAGTTTGTAAAGTGGACAGACAGTTTCCAGAGTCAGACAAGCCAGAGCAGTCAGGCAGGCCTTGGAGGACATGGGACCAATCCCCAGGGAGGGAGTCCCACAGCTGAAGCTCCACCCATCCCCTGGACCAGTCAGACAGGCCTTGGGGGAGATCTGACCAATCCCCAGGGAGAGAGTCACACAGCTGAAGCATGGCTCTGCCTCTTCCGTGGAAATGTCAGACAAGCCTCGGAAGAGATCTGACCAATCCCCAGGGAGGGAGTCACGCAGCTGAAGCATGGCTCCGCCCATCCCCTGGAGCTGTCAAACAAGCCTTCAAGGAGATCTGACAAATCCCCAGGGAGGGAAACTCACAGCTGAAGCATGGCCCCACCCATCCCCTGGATCGTCAGACAAGCCTTAGAGGAGATCTGGCCAATGCCCAGGGAGGGAGTCACACAGCTGAAGCATGGCTCTGCCTCTTCCCTGGAGCTGTCAGACAAGCCTCGGAGGAGATCTGACCAATCCCCAGGGAGGGAGTCTCACAGCTGAAGCATGGCCCCACCCATCCCCTGGATTGGTCAGACAAGCCTTGGAGGAGATCTGACCATTCACTAGGGAGGGAGTCGCAGAGCTAAAGTATGGCCCTGCCCATCCCCTGGATTGGTCAGACAAGCCTTGGAGGAGATCTGACCAATCCCCAGGGAGGGAGTCGCACAACTGAAGCATGGCTCCGCCTCTTCCCTGGAGCTGTCAGACAAGCCTCGGAGGCGCTATTCGTGACCTTGAGACTGTACTGTGTACTCCTGTCTGTTTATTGCCTGAGGAAGCGGGAATGTACCCGTGAAACGCGTAGCGGTTCTGTTCATAGAGTATGTGAACAAATTGTCTTTATCTTAAGCGACAGCATCGGGTCTATTTCTGAGTGGCCGGTCCACCGCCGCCACCCGAATATTTTAAACATTTTAGCATATTTTATCCTTTTGGCGCCTCTGTACATCTACTCGGAGGAGATCTGACCAATCCCCATTGAGGGAGTCACACAGCAGAAGCATGGCTCCGCCTCTTCCCTGGAGCTGTCAGACAAGCCTCGGAGGAGATCTGACCAATCCCCATTGAGGGAGTCACACAGCTGACTATATTGGTGCTCTTTGATAAATATTACAAACTTCTGAAACTGACAACTTCTGAAGGAAATAAAGTAAAAGGACAAAGATGACAAATGTTCTTATTGACAGATCTCTCATAGGGTTTTGATTGCGTGGAGCTTGTGATATTTATCTTAGCACACACCCCACCACAGATGACAGATTGGGACAGGTGTGGTGATCTGCGGAGGCGGGGAAATCTGCGGAGGCGGGCCATCCCGATATCCCGAGAAGAGGCGGGAATAACTCACCATACCCCGTAGTCGGCAGTCCCAGGTGCTTCATGCGGTTTTTCACCAGTTCGGAGAGTTCCTGGCGCTCTGATCTCCGGTACAGGCTGAGCCGCTGCTGGCTGATCCACTCCGCCGTCTTGCTGGTCTGTTTGTTACCTTTCCTGCTCAGCCGCCGTGCCCACTGCATGCTCTTCCTGCGCAGGAGCGGGTGCTCTGATTGGTCGCTGGAAGTGGAGTTCCTGTGGCTGGGCTTCCCCGTCCAATGCTCCTTCGTGTCTTTTGTGTCCTCACAATCCTCCACGTTAATCGAGATCTGAGACTAAAGAGGACAAAACAACCTGAGCGGTACTCCGCTACTGTCATACCTGAAACAAAACTGTCTGATTCCCCCTCCCCCCCCCTAATTTCCCCTCCAAAGTTGTCCTGAACCTGGAGAGCAGAAGAGCAGATTCTTACAGTCGGATTGAAATGCATGATTACAGCGTACAGGCATTGAATAGCCGTTTGTGTCTTCACACAGGGACGGATTTCTGGAAAGGCCCCCATGAATATTAGACATGAAAGAGGGGGCTTCACAAGGAATAGGAGGGGGTGCTGCACATGGTAGGGTAGGGAAGGTGTAAGAAAGTTGGCCTAGGGGCAGAAAAATCTGCCAGATATCAACGTCGCCAATCGAGTAATGTATGGGAACCTTAAATCTCTCGATGGGCATCTGTTGTGGCGACACCTGACAGATGAGGAATTCCCTCTCTGGGGTGAGCTCCTATGACTTTCTGTTGTGTCTGTATGAGACAGGAAGTGATGTCTCTATGCGATATACAGTATACAATGCTTTATTACAGCAACAGACGCAGCACAGATGTCACACAGACGACAAGTTCTCTTACCTGCGTTCTGATGTCATGCGGCTGTGCAGGGGGAAAAACACACACGAGATTAATGTCCGCCCGTTAAAATAGGCAAATGTTCAATATCTACAGACAAATATCCTTCTAAGTTTCCATAGAAAGAAAACAGGTTCATGCCTCACTAGGTGGTTTTAGTTCCTCCTATACTGACCACAAATAAAACGCTGAAGTGTCTACTAACGATTCAATTTCACCTTCCAATCGACCGTCTGATCAGATAATTGCGATTGGAAAGAAACGATCGGAAAACATCAGTCGGGCAAAAAATGTAATACAAATGATAACCAATCCAATCATTTTAAGATAGGATAAATCCGAAAAACAGATCAATAATTCTGTTAAATTCCACCTAAAGTATCCAATACGATCAATCAGAAGGTTGACTGCAAGGTGAAATTGGATCGTTCGTGGTCACCTTTAGAGGTTTGGCAAAGAATGAGGGCATTTTGGAATATGCAGAACATAGAAAGGTTGTAAGAGGTAACTTGCAGCTGTTATCAGCCCAAATTAAGGTATTAAGTTCTGCTTTGTGCAGATTCATGACCCAATAACACAAATGGGACAATATTCTGGGAAGCTTTATCACTATAGCCATATACTGACGCCAAGGTTTCCAGCACAGTTCCTGAATGTATTTAATGACAAACAATTGCATAGATATTGTATATTTTGGAGTGAGTGGATTTAACCTAAGTTTTTTTGTTTTTCTGCATTTCAATTACCATACATTACAAAGTATGTGACAAAGTACAATATACCGCCAGAAGTTTTTTATACTAAAGTTTGCCTTGCGATAGCAATAGCCAATTTCTTTTCTGCAGAAATACTCTGTGGGTAATCATGTGACTGCCTGGACCGTGTGCTCTCATCTCATCCCCTGGAATGTCATGTGACTGATCTGCGGGTCTCTGACTGGCTGGACCGTGTGCTCTTGTCTCATCCCCTGGAGAGTCATGTGACTGATCTGTGAGTCTCTGACTGGCTGGACCGTGTGCTCTCGTCTCATCCCCTGGAAAGTCATGTGACTGATCTGCGAGTCTCTGACTGGCTGGACCGTGTGCTCTCATCTCATCCCCTGGAATGTCATGTGACTGATCTGCGGGTCTCTGACTGGCTGGACCGTGTGCTCTCGTCTCATCCCCTGGAATGTCATGTGACTGATCTGCGGGTCTCTGACTGGCTGGACCGTGTGCTCTCGTCTCATCCCCTGGAAAGTCATGTGACTGATCTGCGAGTCTCTGACTGGCTGGACCGTGTGCTCTCGTCTCATTCCCTGGAAAGTCATGCGACTGATCTGCGAGTCTGATTGGCTGGACTGTGTGCTCTCGTCTCATCCCCTGGAATGTCATGTGACTGATCTGCGAGTCTGATTGGCTGGACTGTGTGCTCTCGTCTCATCCCCTGGAATGTCATGTGACTGATCTGTGAGTCTCTGACTGGCTGGACCGTGTGCTCTCGTCTCATCCCCTGGAAAGTCATATGACTGATCTGCGGGTCTCTGACTGGCCTGACCGTGTGCTCTCGTCTCATCCCCTGGAATGTCATGTGACTGATCTGCGGGTCTCTGACTGGCTGGACCGTGTGCTCTCGTCTCATGCCCTGGAAAGTCATGTGACTGATCTGCGAGTCTGATTGGCTGCAGGGACGGATCTAGGGGGGGGGGGGGGGGGGGGGCGGCAGATGGGTCTCTTGCCCCAGGCGCAGTTTGTTGAATTCTTAAAAAGGCGGCAAAATTTGGATAGGGAATTGCAGCTTAGGCGCCGAAACCTGACCTTTAGGCGCCAAAACCTGACCTTGCCCCAGGCGCATCTTGGTCTAGATCCGTCCCTGATTGGCTGGACCGTGTGCTCTCGTCTCATCCCCTGGAAAGTCATGTGACTGATCTGCGAGTCTCTGACTGGCTGGACCGTGTGCTCTCGTCTCATCCCCTGGAAAGTCATGTGACTGATCTGCGAGTCTGACTGGCTGGACCGTGTGCTCTCATCTCATGCCCTGGAAAGTCATGTGACTGATCTGCGGGTCTCTGACTGGCTGGACCATGTGCTCTCAGCTCATGCCCTGGAAAGTCATGTGACTGATCTGCGAGTCTGAATGGCTGGACTGTGTGCTCTCGTCTCATCCCCTGGAAAGTCATGTGCCTGACCTGCAAGTCTCTGAATGGCTGGACTGTGTGCTCATGTCTCATGCCCTGGAAAGTCATGTGACTGATCTGCGAGTCTCTGACTGGCTGGACCGTGTGCTCTCGTCTCATCCCCTGGAAAGTCATGTGACTGATCTGCGAGTCTCTGACTGGCTGGACCGTGTGCTCTCGTCTCATTCCCTGGAAAGTCATGCGACTGATCTGCGAGTCTGATTGGCTGGACTGTGTGCTCTCGTCTCATCCCCTGGAATGTCATGTGACTGATCTGCGAGTCTGATTGGCTGGACTGTGTGCTCTCGTCTCATCCCCTGGAATGTCATGTGACTGATCTGTGAGTCTCTGACTGGCTGGACCGTGTGCTCTCGTCTCATCCCCTGGAAAGTCATATGACTGATCTGCGGGTCTCTGACTGGCCTGACCGTGTGCTCTTGTCTCATTCCCTGGAAAGTCATGTGACTGATCGGCGGATCTTTGATTGGCTGGACCGTGTGCTCTCGTCTCATCCCCTGGAAAGTCATGTGACTGATCTGCGGGTCTCTGACTGGCTGGACCGTGTGCTCTCGTCTCATCCCCTGGAAAGTCATGTGACTGATCTGCGAGTCTCTGACTGGCTGGACTGTGTGCTCTTGTCTCATGTCCTAGATAAGTTCTCCTGCAGAATAAATGAACCCACTCTATTTGCCGACTGGCAACACAACACAAATGATTGCTCCCCCACACACACAGCGGACTTGGTTGGATCCTCCTCTCACCTCGGACGTGGAAAACATATGGGACTGCGTTCTGTAAATCCCGATCGGGATTTCCGCGCTGGAGGAGCAGAGCTTCTGGAACAGACGGCCGTATGTTCTGATCCAAAGATCATCCTCAGTGATCTTCATCTGCAAAAGAAAAAAAAACAAAAAACATTTATTGTGATCGGACTGAAACCGATTGATCCAGCAGTGAATTGGTCTGCTAGCTAGAGGATCTTCTGTAGGCACTCCATTTATATGCATGGCGCACAAAATACAGCCCCGGTGCCAAAACTACCTCATTGCCAAAACAGCAGTTCAGAGGACACAGTGGTCATGTTGGCACGGCCAATTCCAGCACCGAAAATGTTTCTTGCCAAGGTTGGGCATTCTCAATGCCAAAGGTTTAATTACTTGCCTAAATCCTCAGTGTAATGGGGCTTTTTTCACGGGTGTGGAATAATCGTGGTAGCCAGGGAGTTAGCTTGATGGGAGTTACATTAGAGGTGGTTCTTATTACATGGTGGTGGTGGTGGTGGTGGTGGTGGTGGTGGGGGGGGGGGGTAGTGTTTTTATTCTAGGTGAAGGGCTGCTATGCCATGCAGGGTCAATGAATGTTTGTGTTTGATGGAGGATATTTTGGGAGGGGTTTAAAAAGAGGATTATGTGGAGGACAGAATGGAGGAGGATTAATATTTATTGTCAGAGGTGATTATGGGCTTTCTGTCTGGAGTAGGAAACTAATTGTTGGCTCTTGCTGACAATAAACTGTACTGACGGCAAGGCTCAAAAATCAGCACCGTCACCCTGTCAGAAAATTAGATCAATATCCTCTGAGCCTGAATGGGAACTGCGGGGGTGGGACAAAGACAACTGGCAATACATTACTGTCCAGCCCCCGAGGGGAAGAGCCAGGTGAAATAAATGACCATGTATAGGTCTTGCAAAGCCATGATGTGACTAGACACGGTCAGTAAGAAGACAAGTGAAGCATTTGGAATGAGCAGCTAATTGTCTACCTGCTGTTAAATGACACAAGGATTCTGATTGGCTGCTCCCCTTTAGTGCACAGCTCGGCCATGATGGATGGATTTACTCACCGCACCCAAGTAGCCGGATCCCGGCGTGGTGTCCAGCCCAAGCAGCAATCTGGTGATGGTGATCATATAATCCTTTACAAACGACTGCGGGAGGAAAGAGAAAAATCTGGTAAACTCAACTTTAAAATACAACTTCTGAAACGTATAACAAGAAACAGATAAACTATTCATTAACAAGTATTCAGAAACTGATTCCTGATGTGAAAGGGAGGTGGGTGAACTGTGTGTGGGGAGATTTGGGTATTCACCACAGTAATCTAATGTCCTGGCTGCAAAAAAAGCAGATTTTAGAATCCTCCACCATGTGTGGGAAAGCAGAGCTGATGGAAGACTAAAAGGTGCCCAATACATGTACCAATTTTATGGCCTGATTGACCATCTGATTATTTTATAGAATTGTATAAAAATCAGGGCACAACAACATTGAGACTCTTCTGCCTCTAATTTGCAACAGTGCTGTTTCCTTTGTGAAGACAGAAGCAAAGAAAGCATTTAATAACTCTGCCTTACCTTGGTCATCCACCATTGAGTTCCCACCCTCATCCTTTAGGAGTCCTACACAGTCAACCTTTTTTTTTTTTTTTTTTTTTTTTTTTTGATGTTGATGTACTTGTAAAACTTCTTTGGGTTATGCTGAATACACACGGTGCGTCATTTCCCGTCGATTCGTTTTTTTCCAACATGTCCGATTTGGATTTCGATGGATCGTTAGGTCGATTCGCATGCAAAGTATGCCAAATCGACCTAACGATCCATCTAAATCCAAATCGGACATGTTGGAAATAAACGAATCGACGGGAATCGAGCGGGAAATCGAGTGCACGAACGCACCGTGTGTATCCAGCATTAGATTTGATATCCCTAGTGATTTGATTTATATATATATATATATATATATATATATATATATATATATATATATATATATATATATATATATATATATATATATATATATATACATACACACACACATATAATAATGCAGCCTTGGTCCCCTCCTGTTTTAGGACCTTACAACAAGCATGCTGATTGATGGTTGAAGGTAGTTAGGAAGAGTAGAACTCACAGGTTACTGACCTGATAGAGCAACGTGTCCAACATGCTGATACTGAACACTCTGCCGGCAGCAAACGGGAGGCGGAACATGAACGCCAGATTGGATCCATTCTCCCGCTCTTTCTGTGGTAAGAGGAACAAAGGTTATTCCAGAATCCAGGAAGCTAAACATCTGAGGACAGATATAACTAATTACCACATGGAAGTATCCCCATCCAACAGCCCTTCTGTGGTCAGAGGAACAAGTACCCTCCCCTTTCTCCAATGGCCCCTCCTCTCCTTCCTCCAATGGTCAGGAAACGGGGGTGGGGCAGCTTCTGACAGCCTCAAATAGACAGACAGGCCATACACCAATTGATATCCTGCCAACCTAATCACTTTGAGCTAGAAATCTGCTCGAATTTTCAGCAGAAATCAGGCTCAAGGTATTGCAAATGGCAGCAGATTGATGGTTCATAGCGTTGCAGTGCAGGATGCGGCTCAATATATTTTTAATAGATTTCATGTTGCAGTCTGTTAATAATCTATGCCTAGTGTGTGGCAGTAACAGATCCCTTGTATAGAAAAAAGAGGATACATATTTGGAGAAACCACCAAGATATATTAGTATCCAACTTTATTATATCAAAAATGATAAAACTTGTAATAAAAATTTGTGTCAAAAATTGTAGTGTCAGACAAACACTTTGTATAATTGTTTGCCGGAACAAAGTAGTAGTAGGGGGGTAGTAAGTAGTGAACGCTGCCAGGGTCATGCAGTATCTTCTACTCACTTTTTCCAGCTTGGAGAGGGCGAGGGAGTAGCAGTCTTTGGCACGGAATTGCATGAAGCGCATGTTGGACGGATGGGTCAGCTCGGTGGTTATGCTGAGGCTGGGAAATAATCTGAAACAAAAACACAACAATAGCTACGTGAGGAGATGTCTGCAATAAGGCGCACACAGCCTCCACACGGAGGCCACCTCTATCTGGGCTGACTTCAGAAACATTCGTTCGCCAGACTGATCCAAGCTGCTGAGCAATGAGTTGGTCGTGGGACCGCCCTGTGTCTGAGGAGGTAAATGAGCCAGGCTCCAGAGCTAAGCTATTGCCATACACTTGGGTAGAGATGGCCCAAACAGTTCGCTGGTGTACAGTTCCTGGGGAACATGGGCTTTTCGCCGTTCGCTTTTAATGCAAATTTTGTTTGTAAAAAAATTTGCGTTCACATTTTTTACATTAAAGTCACTAACCGACGACTTTAGCGGTTAACAGCAAAGCCCCCTAATGTGCTTAAAACACCAACATTTCTGGGTATGTGGAGGAGGACAGTGGGTACAAGAGGGATTTCTTTTTTCAAAAAGACCTTATAGTTTTTGAGAAAATCTATGTTAAAGTTGGAGGAAAAAAGTAGCAAACTGTAGTAGCAAAGTAGTTACTGCAGTAAAATGACAGATAATGTATTAACATATATATATAAATGTATTTTTTTTATATATATGTTCAGAGTGTGGGAAATATATAAAAATGACCCCCCCTCCTGAGCCTCTTTAACCCCTTTACCCTTTGAAAATTTGTTGTTTCTAGCATGTAAGGGGACCTTGCTATTAACTGCTAAAGTCGGTGGCCGTTGAAACATTTCCCACACTCAGAACAAGAAATTTAAAATCAATTTTCTCTAAAACTTTCAAAGTACTTTTGAAAAATGTTCCTCTTATACCCACTGTCCCCCTCCATATACCCTGCAAATTTAGTGTTTCTTGCACGTAAGGGGGCTATGCAATTAACCACTAAAGTTGGCGGCCCTTCGCCTGCCATTTAAAGAGGAACTCCAGTGAAAATAATTTAATATAAAAAGGTGCTTAATTTTTACAATAATTATGTATACATGATTTAGTCAGAGTTTGCTCATTGTAAAATCTTTCCTCTCCCAGATTCACATTCTGACATGTATTACATGGTGACATTGTTACTGTGGGCAGATTATGTAGCTGTTCTGGCTTTAACAGAGAGCTATAAACAGCCATTTCCTGTGTGTGTCATTGTTACATTGTGGCAGTTTGCCCAGAGTACCGTACGGTACCAGAGCCTCTTGTGGGAGGGGTTTCAGCACAAAATCAGTCATACAGCGCCCCCTGATGGTCTGTTTGTGAAAATCATTATATTTTTCATGTAAAAGTGGGTATCAGCTACTGATTGGGATAAAGTTCAATTCTTGGTCGGAGTTTCTCTTTAAGTCTATGGACTCAGCCACAAACAGCCGGTTTGCGAACATTTGCAGTAAACACTTTGATGTTTGCTACATCCCTACACTTGGGTCACATTCATCAGTGCTGGACCTTCGGGACAGAGCACAGCTGGGTGGAGTCAACCCTGGACCTCTGGGGAAGAAATCTTAATTTCTGAGATAGCTCCTGGTTGCCTCAGAGACATGGACCAGACATAACCTCCTTACAGCACCTCCTGCTCAGGACAGCCCTTTATTCCATTCTGGCCCACAAGCAGCCCCGGAGTTGTACGAACTGGAGGCTGTTCTCTCACCATGAGTCACCCAAAGATAAATTTCATACGTCGATTCCTCAGCCTCCTTTCTGTCACATACATGGAACAGAACATGGAAGAAAGTCATCAGAGAATATTCATGGATGTGTAGGTCTTCCCTCTTTACGAACACCAACACCATTGCAATTTGATACTTAGGAGACATTGGAAGACAAGAATCCATGGACAGGAGCGGTGGAATGATGTCATGGAGAAGGCCTTGCATTCGGGAGGCTGGAGGGTGATGCTTCTTGGCTCCTTAGTTCACATTGCTGGAACCTCTCAAACAGGGATGTGCAGCTTACATCTTCCAACAACCCTGGAGCTCTGAGGTCTCTGGTCAGAACCTCTCATCCCAGAGCCACCAATAGCTGTGGCCTGAGGGAAGGTGTGTGCAGGCCTCATGATGTGGTGTGAAGAGGTGCAGGCTGATCCCAGCCAAGGCCGAGCCAAATACAAGAGGAACTGCCAGGCAATTTTTTTTCTTTTTGTTAATGGGGTGGCTAGGGGCTGCTGGGCAATTTTTTCTTTTTGTTAACAGGCTAGCTGTATTATTATTATTATTTAGTATTTATATAACACCAACATCCTCCACAGCGCTTCACAGAGTACATGTTTATGTCACTAACTGTTCCTCAGAGGATCTAATCCCTACCATAGTTATAGGTCCATCATAGTTTAGGGCCAATTTAAGGGGAAGCCAATTAACTTATCTGTATGTTTTTGGGATGTGTGAGGAAACCGGAGTGCCTGGAAGAAACCCACGCAGACACGGGGAGAACATATAAAGTCTGTGCAGATACCGGCCATGGATGGGAAGCACTGGTGTTACTTCCAAGGCGTTTGCCTAGTCACCCCCCCCCCCTTCCTCCATTGTGGGCAATATCTCATGTACCCCATGACACAAACCCAGTGTTCTCATTACTGCACAGCAAAGCTTTCCAACCATCCCTCTATGCTTATTAACCAACAATACCCATCTAGGCTCGGCTATATGATTTACCATTTTCTAATCTTCAAAATATCAGTTAATTAATTACAGTAAGTTTTAAAGGACAAGAACAACTGGAGTGAGTGGTATATGGAGGCTGCTGTATTTATTTCCTGTTAAGCAATAGAGATGTCGCGAACGGTTCGCCTGCGAACGGTTCCAGGCGAACTTTGGTGGTTCGCGTTCGCCTGCAGCAGGCAAACTTTTGCGGAAGTTCGATTCGCCCCATAATGCACTATGAGGGTCAACTTTGACCCTCTGCATCACAGTCAGCAGGCACATTGTAGCCATTCAGGCTACACTAAGCCCTGGAGCCCCACCCCCCCTTATATAAGGCAGCCTCCGGCGGCCATTACAGTCACTCGTGTGCCTGCTAGAGACAGACTAGGGACAGCTGCTGCAGACTTGTTCTCCTAGGGAAAGAGTAGTTAGGCTCTTGGATTGCTCCTGGCTGATTGGTATTGCTAAAATAGCACCCCTCAACAGCTCTTTTGAGAGCTCTAATGTTTTCCTGATGTGTTTTTTTGTGTGTGTTGCTCACTGACACTGACATTATACAGCCCTATCTGTTGCATCTGGACCTTGGTAATTGTTATTACTGTGCCAGCCAGGCCCTGCCTAACTATCTATACTGGGACACCTACCTATGCCTACCTAACTACTGGGGCACCTACTTACCTATACGGGGACACCTACCTACCTATACTAGGGGACCTACCTATGCCTACCTACCTCTACT